>NW_027108234.1:399128-403642 GCF_000696795.3 Halyomorpha halys
GGTATAGGCGTTTCAAAATAAGTTTTTCGAGGATTTCCCATGATCGGTTATAGAGAGATGGGATCATGGGAAATCCTCGAAAAACTTATTTTGAAACGCCTATACCCCATCCTAGATTCCAATCATATAATTCCAGATCACCAGTTTGGATTCCGAACATCCCACTCCACCTCCAGGGACCTCTGCGAGAGGGAATGAATTTTATGAAGAGGATGGGTGTTCTGGCGAGTATTAATTTTAAATTTTAGTAAATCATAAAATTCATTCCCTCTCGCAGAGGTCCCTATAAAGAATTGTAATATTTATTTTATTTCTGGGTGTGTCATAATTGAGTATTAATTTTAAATTTTAGTAAATCATAGAATTTCTAATCTCAATAGTTTGAGGTAGGTTCTCAGATTTCTAATTTCCCAACTTTTGGGATTTTCAAATTATTCAGGGAGACTATATAGTACAATCTCTCCTTTCTTCCCTCTCCCAGAGGTCCCTATGAAGAATTGTTATATTTATTTTATTCCTCACTATTGTCACTTTGTACAGTTAAACATTCTCAAGAGTTTCACGTCTACAATTATTAATAAATAAGAGCAAAAATTACTGTTTGACTATTATTTAAAAAATCAAACACAAAGCCTTGTGTCTCTAAAATTTCAATAAATAATTAATTGACATTTCACCAATTCCGGTATAATATACAGATTAGTGACAGCATATCACACATTAACAGTCCAAAATAAGATTAATCAAATAGAAGTTGCATATCATACCATGACAGCATGTACTTTTATAACATAACTATTTGAGGATCCCGTCGTAAGGGCTGTTATAATTGCCATAGCTCACTTCATATTAAAAATATTATTTCTTATTACAGCACAAGTAGAATTGCTATTTGTAATATCAACTTTGTATACATGGTCGTTTTTGAGGTATAGAGGTCAAAAAGTGAATAAGTGAGTATTTTCCATATATTCCGATTTAGATTAGGTTTTTTCATTTTATTGATAATTAGATGGTGCCAACTGCCTTCCATAATGCGTTAATGGGTGCCAACAATATTCCGGAAAATGTAAATTTTCGAATCATTAGACGTGCTAATTTTTTATTATTTTTCTCTCGATCATATTGTTCATCTTTAGCTAATGTTTGTTTTGTATAGTGGAGAATCTTATCATCTTTCAAATGATTGATATAATGTTCCAGGAGATGAATAGTTTTTGAGTTATATAAAAACTTAATTTTTTTTTCAAGTTTCAAATATATTTGTTAGGCCACTAAAGGTAGGAACTATTTAAAACCCAGCCTATTGCGTCTCCACCTTAAGAGGAACCCAATTCTTTATTTATTATTTTACAATATTAGCAAATTTGACAAAATACAAATGACAAAAAGACGAATGGTTGTTGAAAGTTTGAATAGCAAACCATGTTATTCCTTAGATGAGAAATAATTGACCCAATATTGAAATGCAAGAAAATATGTTTTTATCAAAATGGAATTCACCTTGCCTATTAAATCAATATAAGAAATTTAACTTTCAATAAAAATGAGAGGAGCGTGATTCTGTATTTAATATAAATATTTTCTTCTTGGCCAATCTCAGGAAACATCTTGTTCTCTTCATCTGTAAGATCTTTTTAATTATTTTCGACGAAACTGGATATTTACAACCTTTAAACATGCAAAAAAAAAACTTGATATACAGACATTTGATATTAAATGCATTATATAACAAAAAAAAAAAGAGGGGGTGAATCATTTCTGTTCTTTAGGTTCTGTTCTGTTGAATACTCATAAAATAATTTCTAAAAATAAATTATTTCTCGTTTTAGATATTAGTTTAATGAAATTAAATCTGTATAACAGGGGAAACGAATTGTTAGTCGATGGAGTATGTCACTAATACTTAGCCTTTTTAATATTTAGCCTTAAATTCTAGGCTTAGAAATATAAAAATAAAGAATAGAAGGCCTTGGATTGCACCTGTCGTGATTTGACACGAGGAAAACTAGTCGACAACACACGTCAGTCAGTACACATGCACGTAAGAAAGTATAGTAATAAGAAAGTAAATTGTTATAAGTAAGCTATGTATTCATAGTTATACACTATATATACATAGATATAAGAATATAGATCCCTGTTTTTTAACATATAGTGCTACATGAAGTTTATTTATAGATCAAGTACTAACAGTAGCAATATTTTGAAATAACCGAGTTTCAAGCTCTTCATACTTACTTCTTAAACTATTCGTGTTGGAATAAGAGCAGAAGTGAACAAAGAGACAAATGCGAAGCATATCCCACCCCATTTTATAGACTAAATGTAATGTTTTTCCTAATATAAGTAAGTCAAATTTGTTTAAAATAAGATACAACATAAAGCTAAAAGGGATTTTACTTATGATATTATTTTTATTATACTATAGATGTTTGTTTTCTATTATAGCAAATTTCATGGTATTTCAAATGAGTGGGCATAATCTTTCAGGAGATGTATAGTTTTTGAGTTATTCGAAAAACCAATATTTTTTTAAGTATTAGAAATACTTTTTAATAAACAAAATAGTTTTGAAACCTAAACTTATTGCACATCTACACCATAAGGGAGACCACTGTTGATAATTTCTACTTTATTGGCCCATCTTGTTAAACTACGGTGCTCAGTAAGCCAGTGTTACAGAAACGTATAGCCCGGTTTTATTGTATAGCTAATATAATTATTATATTGAGAGAACGGAAAGAGAGGGTTACAAGAAAATGTCCAAAACTTTGAACAAATTAATAACGTAATGTAAGATGTAAAGTAAATCATATATTTTGCATAATAAATTATGACGACAAAATCTGTATCACCATTGAAAAACTATAATGGTTGTAAAACATCCTTCTACAAGTTTTGAAGATGCCTGGTATCAGTTTTCCAAGTGAAGGTATGGGACACTTGTTGAAGAATGTCCCATATACCTGAAATGACAAACTGGCGCCTAACACGCTAGCCGATCAACTTATATATTTGTCGTTCTATATTTGTTCTTACGGTTAGCAAAAAATAATATATTTAGATATTTAGAAAGTAAGAATATAATTAGCTTATTAAGTTCAAATCGTAAGCAATGACAGTCCCTTCATTTATCTCAATTAACCATTTGTATCACTTCACTTAAGTTTATTTTTTGGACGATGGTGTTACTCTACACTTATTTAATATTATTTTCTTGAAATAATAAACAATAAGGTCACTTATGGAATCTATTTTTGAATCATAGGTTTATTTTTAGAACGAGTTAAAACAATGAACAGTGATTACTTCTAATAACTTCTTTCTGCCTTTGTGC
Organism: Halyomorpha halys; assembly: GCF_000696795.3. NCBI lineage: Eukaryota > Metazoa > Arthropoda > Insecta > Hemiptera > Pentatomidae > Halyomorpha > Halyomorpha halys. Next base: position 402,469 of record NW_027108234.1, read on the forward strand.
AAAATTTTAAAATTTTCATTATCAAATTCCTTTTTCAATAGAGCCAATGCTAACTTTGTAGTAATGCAGTTTATCCTTATTTTTACAGTCATTTGTGTGTAGGCTGTGGAAAATGTTGACAATTCATAAAAGATTAAATATACCAGCATACAATTTGACGAGGATATTGAATATTAGAAGTTATAATTATGAAGGGTAAAAAATTATTTTTGGAAAACATTCGAAGTTTCCAGACTTTAATTTATTTATTATGTTCATTCCCCAGACCTGAGGTTTAAGCCTTAAGGGTAATAAGATAGGAGGGTCAATTTAATTGGTTTAAAGACCCAGAAAATTACCAAACATTGGCACCACTTATGAAGAAGAGGGATTTGGTGGGCTAATCCCGGACGGTTGGAACCTGAAGACTCTCCAGGAACCTCTTGCCTGTCCTTACTTAGTTACCAGCCACAGAAGAGTGAAGATATCAGGCTAGAGGAAGAGAATAGAGCGTGGTACTAGGAGGCACACAGCTCGGAAGCGGCACTTGAGCACCAGAACACACTACAGATTGATACCCATATCAATAAGGGGCTCACAGTACGTAAGGGACATTTATTTCATCTAATAACTACAACATGGTGACCCTTATTCCGATCAAACCGTCTGATCTCAGCAATAGTTTGCACTAATCTAAATTCAGCTTAACCCAACTAACAATATTATATATACTTTTCGGCCTCCCTCCACTACAAGTTACAAGTTATAAGTTATTCCTACTTTATTTAATAGATCAATTAATTTCTGCCAATCTTTCTTTTTAACTTTACCCCCCCCCCCCTGATCTGGAGTACACACAATTCTCTGACCCGGATCTAACTCCTTCAGAATTTAAACTGAAGGAAGGACCGATCAAAACATTTGATGACCCCGACGTGATAAACTATACAATATTATTAATTTATATTCAAATGTTTTGACCGGATCTTACAGGGTTATTACTACAATTTGATTTTATTTTAACAATTCTCGGGCAAAAGACTATTCACTATACTATAATCATTGAATTGCTTTACCACTACAACCCATGGAGGCTCTAGAATCCACAGGGTTGACTCACGGCTACAGTGAACAGAAAACAATTTTCTGCCCAGCCGGATTCGAACCCGGGTCTTTGGAGTCAGTAGCAAATAAT
>NW_027108234.1:403892-405605 GCF_000696795.3 Halyomorpha halys
TAAAAAGAAGATTTGAGAATAAAGAGAAAAAATAAAATAAATTATAATAATAATAAAAAAAAATACATAATATAGTTCATAGTTAACGCAATATTAGAATGTCTGTGCTTCAGTGTTCTGGGCGAAATTGGATTCCCCACGTTGTAAGTCATTGCTCCTTTTAACTACTGGTATCTGATATTGGATTTTGTAAAACATATTTTAATGAATTCATCATGAATAGTGATTCCGTACCTGTAATCTGTGACACAATTAGCTATTTCTTATAAACCAATCTATTGCGATCTTAGAAAGTTATTGTAATTTTTTCCCTTTCGTACAGAATGCTACTCCCTCACACAATAACCTTAGTAATGTTTTATAAATGAGACATTGTCAACCTCGCGTAGGTACTGATATGGTAATTCCAGGTTTAAAGACGATCGAGATAAATTCCGTCATACTGCTTCGTTGACTAGATTCCATTGCAAAGTTTTATCGTTGAGAATCAGTTTAGGTTGCTCTGGTGGGCGTTTAGGAGAACTTTTGAAGAACATTTTTTAATGTTAAAACTGATCATATATTTTGTAAAGTATTGTTCTATATCATTAAGGGGAGTCTGCAATAGTATACTTATGTTTCTTGACACCTCTGATTTAAAAACTTGTCAGATCTTTGGGGCAATGCCTGGAGAAAGGCAAGGGTTTTTTAGGAAACCTTTATTTTTTATTATTATTGACAAAATTGAAATTAACGACGTACTTACTACTTTAAAGTACCGTAAAAGAGCAATAAATTAATAAATAAATGAGCATTATTAACATCACTATAGAAAATGTTTGTTAGTTTGAACCAGGAAAATCTCAGTTTCAAACTAAGATTCTTAAAGCGACCTCTATAAAAGAAAGACTGAAAAGGATCCGATTTAAGATTTGTAATTGATCTAGTAGGTCACCATTAGTCAACTGGTAACAATCAGAACCTGGCTACATTGAATGATCGATTCCTACGTCTAAGGCTCCCTCTAAATGTCAATGTTCTCAAATAGCTTCAATTCTGTTTTTTCAATACATAGTACCAAGGATTTGTTTAGTAGTTTACAGTTTAAAAGTTTAGCTCAGTAAGGTTTAACCGTCCTATTAAAAATTTACTTGTATTTTCTTTGTTATATATCCTAGCATACCATTTGTCAGATTGTAAATAAATCTCATTTTTTTATTAGAATACACGTTCTACCATTGCTTGCAGGTGTAATGGTTGACCAAGTTTAACAAATTTAAGACACATTTTGGGGGAATTAGTGATAGTGAATAAAAAAAAAAAGTTTTCTAATCGATAGATCGATTAATTGGGCCACTAACAGCGAAGTTAAAATAACTTCAGGGCTATAGTATATAATGCTTAGGGATAGGATATTTATTTTTTCACATATGTTCTTCAACGACCTCTTCATACATGTTTAAGCTTCCTAGGAATATTTTGTAATATTTTAATAATTTTATTTTAAATATACTAAAATATTCCATCGCTCATGCATTTATTTCTTGTAATACTTTTATTTCATTTCATTATCTAATTTAATACTCTTACAACATTTGATTCCAAACTGCTTTATTGTTGATTTACATTTATAAATATTCAGTCTGAAACTTTAGCACTTTTTAAAATTTTAAATAGTACACTTTACATTACTATTTTTAATACTTTATTATAATTATATTCTAAGAAAGTTTA
>NW_027108234.1:412696-454632 GCF_000696795.3 Halyomorpha halys
TATATATATATGAAACATATTAGAGTAAGTGAAGCCACAACATTCGTTACTAACTTTATGACAGATGGATTTGGGTTCTCCGTGAACCCAATGAGAAGTTGAATACGAAATTAATATCTTGAAAATATTTTTATATCTTCAAAGTTCTCAAAAATATTTAAATATATTTTTTGTACCACTTTTCTTTTTAAATATACTTAATTTATTTTTACATTACCAATTTTTAAACTGTTGATAGAGATCATCAGAAACTTTGCTGAACAGTCTAATCAACAATGGCTATTTGGAGAAAGAGATTGAACTAAAACAGACAACTACCAGATTGGAACTCATAGCTCAAGCCATTTCTTCCGCTAAAATGAAGAAAGAAATGGAGGAAGCTGCAGTGAAACAAAAGATAGAAAAACCATCGCCAGGTAAGATGCAAATTGAGTGCACGCATGCTCCTAAGGAAATATTAACTGAAAACAATTTGAAATCCTTGAGTATAATAAAACATTTGGTGTTCACACTCACACGACTTTCAACGCTTTGTGTGCGGAATCCAATACAAAATAGTCCCGAGAGTTTAACATTGGACAGATTGATTACATTCACAGAATATACCCAAAGGAGGGTCGATGAGGTAAAAAAAAATAATAATCATTCTAATATTTTCACAAAAAAAATCCAAATTAAGCTCCCACAATAAATTAATTTTGTATAAATCAGTTATTCATATAAACCTCACACTTGTTACGAATCAAAGAAAACTGGGGATAATTTATCTATGAAAAAAAGTCAAGAATTCGTTCCGCTACACAAATATAATAACCATCCTCCAAGACTTGCAAATCCCTTTAATACAACTTGTCTTAACAAGAATAGCTAACTAGTCCATTGAAACAACATCTTCCATAATCCATTAATAAAAGAGATAGGCTACTACAACAAATTCGTTCTTAAACACAACATTCATAAAACAATAAACAATAAACATTCATAAAACAATAAACCATATTTACTAAGCTAGTATTGTTGATTAATTTATGTAGTCAATTAATATGTAAGTAAATTCATAAATTAAATACAATTTTCATTATATTTAACTAATTTTGTTTGATTGTATGGATGAGAATCACGTGAATGTAATTTTGTTAATGTAAATTCGTAAATAAAGTTTTATTATTATCATTACCGAATAAAAAAAAATCTGCTACATCTTCGCTGTTATTGGTCCGGTTAGGATTCTTTTAAGTTTTGCTTTGTAGACGGTTTAATTACCTATCAAATGAACATCTTAGATTTTCCGGAGATGTATAGTTTTCGTGTTATTCGAATTAATAAACATAGAACCGCATCTTTGTAAGGAAGGATTTAGGTTCAAATATCTTTCAAGTGATTATGTGGAAGTTTTTTGTTTCATAAGATAACAAAATTTCATAATGATGAATTGGTAGTATCGTTTTAAAAAATATTGGCTCAGACTAGAAAAAAAATACAAACGTAAAACTGAGGATAAAGTACAACCCCAAAACGTAAGGATGCCAAGCTTTATGTAAAAAAAAAATTAATTATTTACTATGATGTATTTCAAATAAATTATTGTATGAAGTCTAAATAATATCGATTATATAAAAACCAACAATTTGTAACTAAATTACAATGATGAGAAGAAAATTGACCGAGGACAATATGTAGGAGATGGTTGGGGGTGCGGTCAGAGAATAACAAAAATAAGTTAAAAAATTATTTATTAGTCCAATGTTTCGGCCAGAATATTTAGTCTTCATCAGGGCTAAGAATAAAAACAAGATAACAACCCATGGATAAATGATAAAAGTAAATAATTGTACAGAATGAATATAGATAAAAATAAAGTAATGAAATAAGTGGGAAATAAACTTATACATAGGTAATTAAATATGTAAGTATCGTATCGTAACGATTATTAAACAAATTATAATTGCCACAAATTTAATTATAATTGGAACGGATCAGTACACCATACCAAAGCTATCACTAAAACAACTAGGCCTTACCAAAGCCTACAACCAACGGGCGTTGATGACCAGGCTGTTAAACGCCCTTTCAAAACTAACAAACAAACAACAAATATGTAAGTAAAATAACATAATTAAAGAAATAAAAATATAAAGTTATATACTGCAAAGAAACAACAAAATATGAATACTTTAATTTAATAATAATAAGTTACATATATTTTTTTTTTCATAACTTTAATTTTTAAATTATTATAATTTAATTAAATTATTCTATATATCCTTTATTTACTGGTTATTATCTTGTTTTTTGTTCTTAGCCCTGATAATGGCTAAAAATTCTAGCCGAAACGTTGACACTAATACATAATTTTTTTTACTTATTTGTGTTATTCTCTGATCGCACTCCCAACTATCTTCTCCTGATATATGACTAAATTATTTATATTATTAACTATTAATGATTAAAATGATTTTAATTATTTTTATACAAAAATTCACCGAGGAGAAATCTAAAATTGATATGAAATATCACACACACCTTACACCCTTGCGGAAAGCATTTAAAAATTACAAACAATTTATTTTCTATATTTTACACAATTTTTAAAGTTTTTATTTTGAAAATCACTTCAAAGCATTGCTAATATTTTATTTTTTAGGGCTACTTAACCGATATCTACTAAAATATCATGAGACCATTTTTATCAAATTGAGATGTGATGATAATTAAAAAAAAAAATAGTGACTTTTTATTGCTTTCCAATCTAGCCAATCTATGTATTGAATTGAGAGGAATTTCCTCTTTCCGAAGTTTTAATTAATTTTAAAAAATATGAAAATTAATTTAGTAACAAAATTATCATAAAATAAAATAAATATTAAATAATAATAATTTACAAAATTCAAATAAAAAACTAATATATTTTTTAAAAAGTTTCTATCTTGAAAATCCCATCAAATCATAGCTTATTATTATTTTTTTCTTTCAAAAACTACTTAGCCTAATTTTGTAAGAAATCATAAGATCATTTTTATCAAAATGAAAGATGATTATAATTGATTAAATACGATGATGAAAAAAAATTAGACTACAAGTAGAAATATTAAAATTATCTCTCAACACGTTCGCTAAATACACTGTGAACATTTATTTTAATCCTTTTTTTTAATGATTTATAAATGTAGATAATTAAAAAAAGATATTTAAAAGATAAATGATCAGTAGAAATGCTATTTAGGAGAAGCTACAAAATTTATTTTTAATATTATATGTTTTAATACAAACAGTGAATCCTATATAACATCTGCATTTATACCGCAATGATGAATAATATTAGCGTATTAAAGAGAAATTAGGAACAGAAACGAAAGTTCAGTTAGCAGCTTAAAAGCCGTTTAAAATCCTTCAGTTTCAATGGTTGTTGAGCTAAGAAACAGTTAAGTAGGCAGCGAGTCACGAAACTGCTTCAAGGAAGGGAAACTGATAAAAGTGTCTAATTTCTCACCCTCTCTACTAAGCAATTTATGCTCAAAGGATTCATGTAAGTATTCAATAGTCCTTGAGCTATTTAATCATTTGATGATAATTAATTGCAAATTTAAATCATAATTATTAAATGGAATGATTAGTTCTAGAGTTTATTTTTAATATCGAAAAGTTCATTAACCATAAAATTTTCATATTGATTTTAAATGAAATGTCAATAACTCAATATAAAATAATCTGTGACTTGACAGACATTAATTATTAAACTTTTAACAAGAAGGTGAAATGCAAACCACATCAATCTCATTGAACCTACACTAAAACTACGATAAAAACTGAATTCACACTCACAGTGAAATTTATTATACTCCAGAATTACTAAATTCATATTCAGTGTACATCTTACAAATGCAAAGATTCTTTCCATGAAAATCTTTCGTCCTATGCAAGTTTCGTCTTTCAGTTCCATTGTTTTATTTGGCATATCCTGTTCAATCGATTTAAATAAGCCTTTGCAAAATAAAAACTGGTAAAATATCGGGATGAAGATGTAGGCAGCACTTTCAATATAATACAATATAAAATATGTTAAAGATTAAAGATCGGAATTTCGTGTAATTCCGTATTTTATTCTCTGTAGTCCGAGACAATTAGCAGGGAAATACTGTATAAACAAAGAAAATAATACTAGTGACCTTATTTCAGATTATTTCTCGAATCTCTGCTAGCATACATACTCTCAAGCATCTTATCATTTAAATAATAAGTGTTATTAGAAATTCAATATAAACTATTATTACTAGAAACAAAGAAATAAAAGTGACAGATGAACAAAAAATCAACACTATTGAAGCAATAATATATATAAAATATTTTAGATAATATTTATTCTAAAAGTATTATAAAAATATCTAGGTTTTCGTGATAAATAAAAATTTTAATAGAGAAGTATAAAAAAGAAATAATAAAACAAATCAAATATCCAAGATTTAAAAATAACATTAAAAAAGTATGAGGGATGTTAGGAAGCGGGGTAGCTCAGTGAATAAGGTACTGTACTTCTTATTTCCCAGGGCCGATTTCGAGTCACTCTATAGCAGGTAATTTTTTATTCTGTTACATTATCATGACCCTGGTGTTGGCCGGTACGATTTCCCTCTATTGTTACATTGTTGCTTAAACTGCTCTGGAGTATGTACTGGAGGAAATGACCAGAATATACAAATATACGAATGACTGACTGTAAGACTAAGAATTAACCTAGAAATAAATAAAAAATAAAAGGATCAGAAATTTATTATATGTAAAGAGAAAAATAAATTTAGAAGGAAACTATTAAAAACAACAGAAAAAACGGACAGTTTTGGAAAGGTAATAAACAATAAAGCAGATTCGAAAAATATCAATATAAATTATGCAGGGTTATTAAATAAGTTAAAATAAATAGTATATACTATTGTTCTACCTAGCTATCTAGAAACGTTACAAAGAAATCCTCACAGATTGTTCCAAAACTGCATTCTTTTCTGATCCAATTTGGATATGTGATAGTAAAAGGTTCTATTGTAAATATTTAGCAGGTAATGTTTAAGGGCATTTAAAAGAAACAAAAAATAAATTCCTTCAGAGGAGAGAAAAAAACTTGATTCAAAAAAGTTGGGCTGTCCAAATGTATTGGGTTGCTAAATACACAGGATACTAAACTTGACAATTTTTTAAAAAATCTTATAACATATAGGCATAGTACAGTAAATTTATTATAAATAATATTGATACATTATTTTTGTTTGTTTTTTTATTCTTTCATTATATTTTCATATTTTTTTCTAATCTTTTATCATTATTATTCTTCATTTTTTTTCCATTATTCAGCTACATATCTAATTATAATTTTCTTCCTTAAACCAATGCATTTTTCCTTCTTTGACAAACATAAAATAAAATATAAAGAATAATTATTTTTAAAGGGAATAACAACATATATACATACCAATTTTTCACATTTAAATTTAACTAAATTTTGTCATATAAATATTTATATAAAATTATAGAATCTTGTCCACTTATTAAGTTTTTAAAAAGGGTATAGTGTGAATTACAAAACAATACGAATGTCAACATATTTTATTAAGTAAAAAGGGGGACCCCGGCGCTACGTTCTACAGTACCAGCAATACAGTACCGTACTCAGCTAACATCACTTGTTATATAATTAATCAGTCTGTTTAAATAAACTTTTAATAAAACAAATATAAGATAATTAGTAAATTTTAATTATGTTAATTTATCGTTTCAGTAAAGAACATGGGAAGGATTTGAACGCCTGTGTCCACTCCAGAACTACTCTTACAATTTAGCCTCCTAAGGCCAATAAAATATTCCCTTGTGTCTTTACCCATTTTGGTTCGATAAAGATTTTATTTTTATATAATTAATTTTGAAATATATATTATTTCATGATTTAATTATCCTTCAAACGAGCATCTAGAATGTTCTGGGAGATTTATATATTTTAAATTATTCGATTCATTAATAAATAAGGCACGAAATCATACAAAACTAAGCAAAAAAATCCGCCAATCCTGATTTATAAATAATTTCTACACCTGACAACCAGTTCACATACATCTGATTAGTTTAATGAAGACATTCAATTAATAAATTGGAAGATATTGTAAACAATACATTTAAAAGGGGATATCCCATTTTCTTCTAAAAAAAAACAAAAAAAAACTGTTAATAATTTTATTTTAAATTTAGGGTTAGTAGCTTGCATTCTGACCGAAAATAGTAGTTTTTTAAATACAGTTTGATAACTTGTTCTATTCCTATAACCTTATTACATAGAAATTATTTGATGATTTGGGTTTCTAGCTTTGTTAATTTCAAGAAAAAGTATTGCAGTCTTAAATTTTATAATTAAAATTTCAAAAGATTATCATTTATAATTATTAAAAATTAATTAACTATAGATAAGATTAAAATAGTATTTAAGATACCGAGTCTTCTTTTTTTTTGGCCCCCATTTTGTTATTAATCATATTTTGAAAAATTAATAACAATCTTTTACAGCATGAAATCTTCTGTAGATTCATACCAAATAAACTTTTTTTACGATTTTGGAAAAATATTCCACAGGAAGACCAAAAATACTCATTTTGCACACTTAGGTTTCTATAGATCATTAGTACCAAATAATGATACCATAAACGAATGAGTAAAGACAAACCCTGTATTTCTCGGAAATGATTTGCCCAAAAACATGTGGTGCTACGATGGTCCTCAGCATCCTTGGCTCACAGCAGTTGTTTTATTTCCGATATATATATAAATAAACTTTTAAAAATAAATACAAGATTATTAGCACATTTAAATTATGTTTATTGATCACTTCTATGAAGAATGTGGGAAATAAATAATAGCCGCATAAATATAATTGAATACACTGACAATTCAGATAGTAATAACCTGCTATTAAGATCACTGGTCTGCTGTAATACAAAATAACATTTATAACATTAACTTATAAAGGGACCCCTAAAACGTCAGTCCAAATGGCAGTAAAGTAAAGGATGACGTGCAGCATTCTAGTGTAAAACTAAAGAAAATTTTGAAATCCAAACATTCAAAATTTGTAATGGAGTGAGCACTGAAAAGGGAATGGTGTGGGGAGGCAGTAAGTACTTTATTCTTGCAAGTAAATGCCAAAATAATTACACAATAAGCTTCCTGTTTATTGCGAATCGAAAAATACATTGCACAAGATCCTTACTGTTCTACATATCATTTGATCTTAAGCGTCAATCAGACTGATTGTGAAGGAGTCTTCATGATTCAAGTCTGGTTTCTAAATCCAGCCGTTCCAACTGGCCGTGTATGGGTTCCTTATAATATTCAGTCTCATTTATGGCTAACATTTGACATTACAGAGTCACACAATTATTCCTTACATTAATTAGTACATAATAAAATGTAATATTTTCAATAAAATATAAGTTTATATTCTGATGAATTTACGAGCGATTCTCAGAATAAAGAAATTAATCCAGATAATAATTTATCAGTAATAATATATTACCCTTATTATATCTTACTACTACTACACTACATATCTTATTTATATTAATAATTATGTAATACAAACACACACACATATATATTAGTAAAAAAAATAAATAAATTTGTACCGATACAATCCATGAAGTGTTAGGAGTGCAGTACTAAGGAAGTACTGTTGATATATTAACGGTTGTACAAGGAGATGATTTGGTCACAATCACGCTAGACTGCCAGATTTTCCTCTAATTAAGAGTATCCACTTTATGAGGGTAAAGTAGATCCCGGAGGGCCCCTGAACCCAAAGGCTTGACTCACGGTTATAGCAAAAAAATAAATAATTATCTGTAACAACCGAACTCGAACCCTCGGGTGCTTGGGATTAGTAACACAGTGCCTTACCACTGAGCACTCTGATCTCATATTTATATTAATACATTATATAAAATATTACTATAGCTGTAGAGCTGTATAGAACCTATTAGATACAACATGGTCGTTTCGTTTTTCGGAATGAGAAACCAGCTAATAAAAATGTTTATTAAAAAATAAGAATGATAAACGATTTTTGCGATTATCACTATTACTTGGTTACACTATGGACTGAGCTGATAACGAGCATACTTCACAAAATTCTTTTCTGACTAATGTAACACATTGAGCAAAATTGGGTGGAAGGTTTGGAGTTAAAGGGGAGGGTAATAATAAATAAATTCATTTTTATACATAAATTATCCTCTATCTTTTCCATCTCTTAAATACCAAAAAAATTATTATAACCTTTATTTTTTATTACAAAAACATATTTTTAAAAATCATTAAATTGTTTTTTTGTTTAACTTAGTATTAAAATGAATATCTCCACTCATTGGATCTCATCAAAAGTTGGATAAAAACTTAAAATGTATATCAATTAATAAGACTAAAAACTGAATAAAGAGATATAAATAATTGTTAAGCAGGACCAAGAAGATCGCGCATGAAATCCATCTCATAGAACAGACATCTGCCTATTGAAAATTAGTTTATATCACAATTAAGACAGAAAGGCATTTCTAGCGGTTCTAAAACTCATTCTAATTAGATAATTAATTCGACGAAATGAGGAAAGATCTTTTTTTTCACCTATTACTCCTAAACGGTGCATCCTGGCGAAACAGTCATATCATAAACAATTAAACAACATTAAATTCTGCGTCAAATGAATATCATAATTATTAATTTGGTAAAGTAGTATGTCGTAAACCGAAATACGAAATTTGTTTTCAATTTTTTCCAAAACTATGGCACATAGTGCACATGTGAATCCTAACTTATTACAGAAACGCATTTCTGGCTGTCCTAAAACGGTTACTAATTAGATAATTAATTCGATAAAGTAATGAATTAGAAATTTTCGATCCAATAGGTCTTTTTTAGGTTTTTCGACAAAAATCCGTAAACGATAGCTCTTACTAAAATATTGAGAGAAATGCTTTATTGATCGGATATATATATATACAATACATATATTTACATGATATAAAACATTTTTTTACTACCTTTTCCTCCTACAATCAATACTCGTCTACACACTACATAAAAATATTTTAATTTATTCTATTTATTATTTTATTTAATTTAATTTACAACTTTACTCTCTCAGACCCTCTCCATTGAACCACTACCCACGTTCGATCCGTTAAACGAATTTATTATTAGATAGCAATGTGAAATCAAACCAAAGACAGACACAACAGTACAACAGTTTACAAAAAACACAACAAATAAATTTAAAAACCCGAACTAATATGTAGATTAAAGAAAAAAATTTATTTTAAACAACATAAAATTATGTGTCGATCACATGGTATGGTTGTAAATCACCTGCTCCTGCAGTTTCTTATTCCAAAAACTTATTATTTTTTTTTTTTTTAGCCAATATACAACACCTATGAAGGCCTGGTACTTTATATACTTGTAAGACACTTTCCATATGAACGAATAAATGTTTCTATTAATAATTTCTTTAAATTCTATTGCCGTAGTTTTTATTTCTTACATCCCCCAATGCCGTGAACCTTTCTTAATATGATGTTCACTACACCATCGTAAAAACAGAACTGAATTTATATTACACAATATTGCTCACAGGCGGAGCAATATTTGATTAATTGCGTAATAAAAATCGAACTCTTCTTAAATTATTCAATATATTGAAGAATCATCCACTATGATCTATACGATTGTAGATCAAAGTCATAATCAATGATTCAATATTATTGTTCAATCGCAATTATTGCACTATATATAAAGCTATAATTGTAGTAATTAGGAGACCATTATTCTGGCTATTTAAAACTTATTATTATTAAAAATCTAAAACTTATTTATTAGAGCTAACGTTTCGGCCAGAATTTCAGGCCTTCATCAGGGCCAAGAACAAAAACATGATAAAAACCATTAAACCATTTAAAGCAAAAACAAGAAACATAAGAAGACAACAGGTAATATATGTACTATTGTACAAGAACCCAAGAGAAGAAAAAAGGCAGTTATTTCACCCCAACTTTTAATTACTTTAATGATTGGGTAACTATGTATAATTACTAGTCAAAACTGATGAGTCTGCCAAGTATAGGTAGGGGGAATAACAAATGGCGACTTTATCAAAACGATAAAAATAATTAATTTTTTATTCGGAGCTATATATCTTTAAAACCACCAGGAACAATAGAAAATCTAAGAGAGAGCAATCTAAAAGAGAACATCATTTAAAGTAGAGTAAATTTGCTAAACTGTAAGCCCTAATAGAACTATTTACGTTCAATAGTTCTCGAGGTAAAGCTTTTTAAAAAGCAACATTTCATAAAAATGTTGTAAGGAACGTACTGAAAGATCAGTAGCTAGTGAATAATTTTAAAAAATCTATATCTCAAAAACCATTTGACGTATATATTTCTGTTAGCACTCAAATTAAAGCTAGTTTAATGAACTATAAAGTAGTTCCTTACGTTTATCTTCGTAGGAGTAATAGTTTTCATGATATTTGCTAAAGTAAATTGATTTATAGTTGTTCGGACAAATTTTCATTTGTGAATATCATAAAAACTACTACCCCTACGAAGATAAGTGAAATAAACTACTTGATAGTAAGTTAAGTTTCCTTTATTTTGAACGCTGGCCGACATAAGTGCGTCTTATGGGTCTAGAGATATAATTTTTCAAAATTCAAACATTTTATACGAACAACTAGAAATTAACATTTTGTGTGTTTATTTTGTCAAATATAAAAACTACTACTCCTACAAAGATAAACATTATTAATTATTTTATAGTAAATTTAACTAGCTTTAATTTGAGTGCAGACAGACATCTGTACGTCCTATGGTATCTGAAATAAGGTATTTCATATATCAAACTTATTGTCCGAACAACTGTAAATTAATTTATTTTAGCAAATATCATGAAAACTACTATTCCTACAAAGGTAAAGGTCATAAACTACTTTATAGTACAATTAAACTAGATTTAATTTGATTGCTAATAGGCATCTGTACGTCGTATAGTTCTTGAGATATAGATTTCGCAAAATAAATTAACTAAATACTGATCTTTCAGTACATTTTTATGAAATGTTGCTTTATCTCGAAAACTATTGGACGTAAATAGCTCTATTGGAGCTAATATTTCAGAAAATTTACTCTTCTTTAAGTAATATTCTTTTAGATTTTCTAGTGTTGTTGGTAGTTTTTAAGATATACAGCTCCGAATGAAAAAATAATGTTTTTTAAGGAATTGAAACAGCCGCCATTTTTCATTATCTTATCTATACTTGGCAGACTCATCAATTTTGACTAGTAATTATACATAGTTTTCATTAAAGTAATCAAAAATTGGGGTGAAATAACTGAGTTTTTTTCTTCTCAGCTCTTGTACGAATAGGCACATTAGTAGTATTGAAAAAAATGCGTATTGAAACATTATATAAAAATTGAAACTGTATATAATAATATACAGGGTAAATTGTAATATTAAAATTAAGAATAAAAAAAAGAATTTCTTCTTGAAATTGGAGTCAATCTGTAAACTGAACGCCTCATTTGTAAAATTATTACCACACTGAATAATATAAAAGCTGTTCTGAAACGAGGAAAGATGAATTTCAATTCAAAGTAGGATGATGTATGAAAGTTGTCAAATATTTTATAGTTCTAAGTTGTTATCTTTTAAAATAAAAATGAAAATGGGTTAGTTTTATTAACCCCGGAAAGGTGCAGCATTGAGCATTTTGCTTACATTGGAAATAAATGTCTTTATTTTCCTAGTATTTCATCTTTTTTGTTTATACTTTTTTCTCACTATCGCTTGTTTACGTTTCTTCCTCTTTTACCCTCCCATCTACAATTTAGTTTTACTCCAAAGCAAGAAGATTTTAGATATTTTACGAAATCTGTATTCTTCAGCCCGTGATGGAAGAGCTACAATTTAAATTTTAAATTACATTGAACGTAATCGTAAAGATTGTTTTCATTAACGCGTCCAATTAAAAAAAAATAGTGCAAATAGCCTACCATGAGATAAATGCTCACAAGATACCTGTTAGAGGACAAAAAAGGACACTCCTGACGGGTTAATCGGAATAATTTTCGGTGTTACCTCATTGATATTCCTAGAATAAGTTGGACTTCTCTAACCTTCCTCGTTTTAATTAGTTCGGATTAATACGAGTGTATTATATAGATATACAAAAGATGAAAAGCTAGACGGCTTTTCGATATTTTGATGACCATAGTTGGGATTAATTATTACGCGATGACTCATGAGAAGGGCTTCACCTATCTATCATGAAGGAGAATCGATAGTATTACTACAACACTAAACGAGGGCGGAGTTTGAATGGCTCGATGAAATCAATTCATTGGCAGGCCACGGCTCAAAGAATCCTTTGTCGGCTAGTAAACGCCTCGCTTCCAACATGTGTTCGTAGTCTCCTCTTCCTCTTCGTACTACATACTTTATATTTTTTCACTTTTATAACTTTCTCACGTCTCTTCCTACTTGGCTAAGTTATGATTCACAGAATACTCTAGTTAATTTAATTAAGAAACTTTGATTGGGGAACCTCTGCTTCCTGCTAGCGTGCCTTAAGGATCCGAACCCAAGTTCCAAACTAACTTCCAACCAGTCATGGCTCTGCTCTGGAAGACCGAGGAGGTCGCGACGGCTCCAGAGGCCTTTTATTTATTAAAATGTAGAGGATCAACATGAACCATAAGTCAAGTCAGTGTAACAAGATCTACTCTTTTCAGGAATATTCTGCTTACTTTAAAGCAGGAGGTAAATATTTTTATGTACAACCAATATTCAAGAGTGATAAATTAATACCTATACATATATAAAACAGTTTTTAACCACGTTGTAGTATTTTCCTCGACATAAACAAAAGATAAAATCCTCAAAAACTTGAAATAATTTTTATATATTTCATATCTGTATTGTCATTGTATTTAATTATTTTTGTTGCAGCTATTGTTTGTTGCTGTTTTCCCATACTATTTAATGAAACGATCAATAACCATAATTCAAATGTTCTATTTATTTCATTAAATGTTTATTTGATTAGAACGGCAACAAAACAACTGACGTGAGCCAAAGGATGCTGTAGACACTAGTAGCACAAGAGATCTAGGTTTTCGGCTAAAATCAATTCCGAATAAGACGGGATTTGGTTTTACTTATTCGTTGATGATAAATTTTTTACTTACTAATAGTGTATAAAAACAAAAGTATGCAAAATGCGTATTTTTGGCCATCCTGATGAATATTTTCGTTTAATGATAATAATAATGAAGTAATAATTTACAGAATTTTTTTTTTACTGAAAAAGATTGTTATCGATTTTTAAAAATATGATTAATAATAAAATGGAAGCATTAAAAAAAAAAAAGTAAAATCTATCTTAATAATTTTTTTTAAAATTTTAATATCAGTCTACAGACCATATTCTCGATATTAATGAAGGCAGAATCCCAAAACATCGAATAATTTCGATGTATTTTTAAATCTGAAGGAACATAACGAAGTATTCTCACTTTATTTACAAAACTACCGTTTTTAATCAGAATCGTAAACTACTAATCTTTAATTTAAAATAATACTTTCTACAGTTTATATTTATTAGAAGGAAATAGGATTTTTCCGTACAAATTTATTATTTACATAACCTATCAATTAATTAAACTGGCTACTAGCAAGATGTATGTGACCACCAGAGGTTTTAAAATTTTTTAGAAGTTATTTATAAATCTATAACATTATTTTTGTCTTTACAGCTAGAATTATAATTAAAGTAAAGCTAAAACAAATGACTCAGTCATACTTGCTTGTATCTTAGTTATAATTAAAATTATATTTGTAATTTATTCCACGCCAAATTTTCCACTTTATTTTAGTTTTTACGGTTGTCTTACATAATGTTACTTCAGATGAGCCTTTTATCGGGAATCATAAAATAATTCAGTGGCTCAACTAAACATTTGTCTTTGTATAATTTATAAATCTGTGGCTTGAAGTAGTAACCAGATATTTTATAATTCTAAATTCAGAAAAGAAGAATATCGAAAACAGAACCTGAAAGTTTTCAGAACGAGAATAGTAAAAAAAACAGGGTTTTCTGAGAACATGTTTGTTGTTCTTGTTTGTTTGTTTGTTTGTTTTTGCATGTAAAAGTTTAATTACTTAGGCACTCAACATAACAAAAAAAAAAAAAAAACAACCAGAAGCTATTGGCTGTTGTTTCAAAAATAATATAAATAACGATGATCCTTTTTTCGTCTAGGGACAAGATAATTAACAATATAGGGCATTTTTATAATGCCCCTTTAAATTCTATAGGAGTACGTACTGTACTGTAGTAAGCACTAAAATTGAAATAATAATAGGAAATACGAAAATATTTCGAAGAACATTACTTTTTATATTAATTACTGTTATTGTAATGTATTTATTTCCTTACATGCTCAGTAAATATTTGTTATGTATTATTTTAAAATTATAATAAAACATAACTTAAAATTTTAGTAACCTATGTGCGAAAACACATTAGATTTTGAATTATATATTATTAGTATATTTAAAATTTTTTTAAAAATTATTTTAGTTTATACTGCTAAAGAATGAAAATATATATACATATTGGGTTAGTAGGGGGGATACATAAAAGATGATATAGGAAAATAATGAGAGAAATGAAGGAATATAAAATAATAGAACGACGATATAATTTATATAAAGAGGTGTGTATATGAAAAAACAATAACAATAAAATTCAAAAAAATACATTTATTACTACTATTTATTTTAAATTAGCATAAATTACAATATATAAATATAGGGAGTCCTGAAAAATCAGGATATACAATGTCATGATAAAGTCTGCTCTGATATATACCTGCGAGACCTAGGTTAGGACAGGTACCGTACAAAGCAGAAACGAGAGATTTTAATGGAAAATCCTCTGTATAATTAAAGTAGCGATCTGTGATCAGAGTCTTAACACATTGAGGAGAAGAACAAACCATGAACTGCTTGCAGAAAATGGTCAGTCAATATCTCATGATAT
Source organism: Halyomorpha halys (assembly GCF_000696795.3). Lineage (NCBI taxonomy): Eukaryota > Metazoa > Arthropoda > Insecta > Hemiptera > Pentatomidae > Halyomorpha > Halyomorpha halys. Next base: position 427,827 of record NW_027108234.1, read on the forward strand.
GAAGGCAAGGAGGCGATGGGCGGGACATGTGGCTCGAAGCACCACAGGTCGCCTCTTCACAACAATGCATTACAGTATGGTTGACAATAGATCATGTGGCAGGCTAAAAACCAGGTGGATAGACAGAATCAACAAAGATTCTCATAAGCTGCAATTATTAAACTGGAAAACAGTAGCCCAAGAAAGCCAGGGGTGGAGAAGCCAGCGTGGCTACGGTGGCTATATCAAGAAAAAGTATATATTGTATTTTATGCTAATCTAAAATAGATATAGATAGGTAATGCATACATATATTTTTTTAAACTTTATTGTTATTGTTTTTTTATACCTATATATTTTATATATATTATATATTCGTTCTATTTTTCTATATCCCTTTATTTTCTTACATTACCCTTTACATATTCTCAATTCTAACCCAAAATTTATATTATATATGTACGTTATAAGCTTTATCAAAAAAATAGATATTGGTTAGTAGATTACGCTGTGCAAATAGGAACCTAATACACTTGGGCAGTTTTACAATAAAGTGTGTCTCCCTCTCTTTCTCTCTATTTTTTTTTTTTTTTTTTAATAAACTTATAAAACAACTGAAAATATTGCTGATACATTCATAAATAAATTAACAATTATATATATATTTTTAAATTCCGGTTTTAATTTTATTTTAAACACTAAAATGCGCATCTTATGGGGTAAATGTTGAATAAATATCCCATTACTAAATTGAGGTGGCCCGGCGCTTTGGTCTACAGTGCCCGCAATGCATTGCCCTTTGGCAGTCACTGCTACCTAGAAGTAACAGGTAAATCGGATATTCATAAGATACCTGATATTTTCTGTTACAACTTATAAACGCTGTTATAGGAATTAATATTATTTTTCTTTTTATTTCAATTTACCAATCTTTATAAAACGTTCCACATACGTTTTTTATTACCAGTCTTTTTATCGTTAGCATTCAATATTAATTTTTATTAAGTAGGATAAAACATTTATTAATTTTATTTGATAGTTTTTAAATATTATATGTAATATTAGTATGGCTATTTATCATTAAATTGGATAATTAATCCATTGGTGGTTTATTAATGTTTTTTTCTTTAAAATAATGGCAATTTAAAATTTACTAGTTGAAAAAGAAGCACTTTTTAATTAAACTTTAAATATTTTTCATTCATATAACATTTTATCTTTTTTCTAGTAACTAAAATAACTTTGGCTAATCTAGCCAATATTTACAAGTTTACTTTTATTTAATAATTTTAACTGAAGTTAAAATTTAAATTTTAATTAAATACTTTAGTTACCTATCTGCGAAAATATATTTGATTTGGGTTTATAAATTATTTCCATATTTAAGAACTTAACAATTTATTTTCAGATTAATTTTAATTTTTGTTTGCTCAAGAAAATCAAAATATATTGGGGAAGCAAAGTATATAAAAGAAATGAACATAAAACAAAAATTATATAAATAAAATTTTAATTATACCTTCCGACTATATTTAAAAACTAGGTTGCTTAAAAGAGTATTTAGAGTCACTTTTATTGTGTATTTGCCATTTAAGAGATTCAGCTGATACACTTACATTATGTAAGAAAAAATAATAAAATAGTTCTAAGAATAAATTACGCGGTGGGAGAGAGGGCTGCGCTGGGATCTCGAAGAACCCTGCTCAACCCCTTATGAGTGGGGAATAGAGTCCAAATATTGTACATGATGACATAATAGTGTAAATGTGATTAATGATTTTATATTAGTTTAAAATTTTACTTTTTTTTATCCTCATTTCTTCATGTACATAATATCATTATGTTCATTTTATTTATTTATCTTTCTGATCATATACATATAGAAATTTTGTTTATATATAATTTTTTTTTAATTTTTGTATGAATGTGATCATTAATCTCTATTACTTATTGCCCAAGTTTGTGGTAGATTGTAATATTTATTAAAAAAAAAAAAAAAAGAATAACTTTTCACAAAATATGTGTTAATACAAAAATTAATTTCGGATACCATTCTTCTGAATATAATGTGTTGTTTTTGTCTGTTTAATTATGTTAAAAATGCAGTATTAATTTTTTTAATTGTGAGATATTTGAAAAACATGGCCAGCTTATTATTATTGGCGAGGCAGACCATAGAGGTCCAAGGATGTACGTAGGAAAAACATGACGGTTTTCATAGGATGGGTTCGTCACTCCTCGTCACGCCCATTTTTGTGAGTGCCACCTATTGGCTATTGGGTCTCACAAATGCCCAGGAGGAGGTTGTAAGTGAGTATTGTATAATTATATGGAAAAATACAGGATAGGGCCGGGGACTCGATCTCATAACTTTTGGGTTGGCAGAGGGGCGCGTTACCACGCAGCTACCGTCTCCTCTTCATTATTTCCTTATTGCAGATTATTGGTATTTTTTAATTTATTATCCTTTCTGAATATCCATGTTTGTGTGTACTAGTAAGAGATTTATTGTACGGGCTAGCACTATTCATATGAGGGTTCTCCCAAAAAATGCATTATTGTTATTATTTATGTTTTCAAGTAACTAATCTCCTCATCATAGATAGTCAAAGATTTGACTTTACCCACAATAAATTCAACTCTGCAATGTATGATTATATATATAAAGTATAAAAGGAACGTGATTTCTTCAATTTTCTTAAAACAATCCCCATGAAATTACTGTTACATATCATGATCGCAAAAGGGGCCTTGTCGTGATCTTTGAATAACAATGCAATTTTCTTTAAGTCAGCTTGCGTGCGCTTAGACGAATAAGAACATAATCCACTTCAAGAATAAAAGCGGGAAGAAATATGAAGAAGTTTGGCATTTTCCATTAGTCGATCATGAGAAGGAAGGTGTCAGGTTTAACGAGGCATCACGTCAGGTAGGGCTATAAAGCAACCGTACCCGAGGAAGAACTCGCAGTTCAGACAAAGCTCAGGACATGGACAACAACTTCTTTTACTACCACAACTACAGCCTAGCTGATGATATTATTTCTGAAGGTATATATGAATATATTATAATATTCGCTCTATTATTATTGAAGTAATATACTCGTATTGAAACTTAGGCAAGAAGCGCACTATGGCAAAGAAATCGGTCGAGTCAGGGACGAAATGTTTGGAGCAGAAATGGTTGGAGATGTCCGGTCTTCAAAGCATCAAGCACCAACATACTAGACTGATAGTTAAGTCAAATATTAAATACATTATTTTCAAAAGACGATTCCCTGCTTCAGAAAATAAGATTGGTCAACAGTAAATCGCATCAGATTAACATGAAGAAACAAAAATCGTTTTCCAATATCATACTTACATGAACTATCAACTAATCGGTTTTTAAATACGGCCCAGTTACCTATAACAATATGGAACAAAGACAAACCTTTGTTTTGAAATACTTTGTTTGGACATAGATAATCCTAAATGTGTAAATTAATTGAAAATATTCTTTTTGATAGACTAGTCACACTCTCTCCACTTTTCACGGAAATTGAAAAAATAAGTAATAATATTGGTGGATTAAAAAATGAATAAACGTTTTAAAATATTGGTACTTTATGACTTGTACCAAAACAGATTATAATGTGCAGTAATTTAAGATTATTTATTTTTAGATCGAGTTCTCTATGCTCGCCAAAAGAATGGAAAAGCACCCGTCACCGGTGGAACTCCTATATCAGAAGAAACAGCTATTGTAAAATTCTATTACATATTTTTTATTTAATAAATTTAAGAATAAAAATAAATATTTTAATATGATATAGAAAAGAAATCTCAGATTAAAAAGTATGGCAAGTTGTTATTGGTGGAATTTCTATAAATATATAAAAAATATAATTTTTATCATTACAAATTCCATTAAAATCTTCAATCAAGATATTAATTTGAAGAAATGAAAATATGCACTTTTTTTTATAACTTCTTAAATTAAATTATGAATTTTTAAAATATATTTAGTGCAATTTCTTATTTTACCTTCAGGGCTCGGGTTCGAATCTGATTGTGTCAGATAATAATATATATTCTGTTAAATCAGCCGTGTATCGAGCCTGTGGCTTCGATAGCCCACCTGAGGCACACTCAACCTCTTGGTGATATACCAGTGGGTACTTTATCTTTTTTTTTTTGAGAATCATATAATAAAAAAAATGACTTCATAAAATCAGTCTTTGTATATCTCATCTTGATTCCATAATAATTTAGCTTTGAATAAACTATTAGGAACATAATATAAACTGTAACATTTTTATATTTCTGTCATACTTTCGCAAAAGAAATAAGAAAGAAGTGTCTAACAAGAAATATTACTGAAAGTATGCTTATTTCAAATTAAGGTTTTTTTGGGTTTTTTTTTTATGAAATTAAGCTCAACGGCTTAACTGCTTAACTAAATCAGTCCAGAAATAGATATTATACAGAGACACTAGATCGGTTCTTTGTTCATAGCATTTTGGATTTAGTAACTAAATTTTGATGATATGTGAAATTCTAAATACGTAGCATAGACAACAATTAAATTTGTATTGTATTTTAATAAAAGTTATTATAAAACATGGAATATCCTATCTTTCTCTACAAATACTTACTATAAAAATGGTAGATATATAGGTCCTAAAATTAAAAAAAGTAACTGTTATTATTGAAAGAATTTTCGGAATTAAATTAACGGATTACTCATTCATATTACAGAGCCTTAGGTCTGTCGTTTTCGGTACAGCTTCAGCGCCATTGAGAACAGAATGGTCAAGGACAGGACTAGGGATCAAATCTGACGGGGACTACCACCTTCGGGGTACCAGGAACACGACCAGGGGATTGCTGACGGTCCTACAGGCGGAGCTCATCAAGTTCTTGCTCTTCGACAGATCTAACCCTAAGGGAGAGCCTCCAGACAAGTAAGTATTTTTAATTTAAAAAACGTGTAGGAATTTTCTTGTTATAGCTATATCATCTGCGAAAGCAAGCAGTTACAATAGCTGTTAAGTATCTCGCACAAACACTCCTCATGCCATTGTACAATAAATTATAAACAGAATAACACTAAAGTATATTGACGCGAAAATTTGGCTTCTAAAAAGGTATTGTAGTGATGGGCTCCAAAATTATTTGTTCTATACCGTCGGCTAAAGACAAAGTGGCGTATTTACAAATTTTACTCTATCGGCTTTTGTTATTTTTGAAATTTCTTCAAAAAAATCAAAAATGTAAATTGATCAATTATATCAAGTTTATCAAAATTAGATATTGGCTGATGTCTTAAATCTACAATCATAATTCAAATACAACTCTCTCAGTTTTTGAATACCCCACTTTTGCATATATATATCCTGGAAGGTGGCAAAGTACTGCCCCCTTGGAGTGGGTCCTCTCCGTTCTCTGCACCCCCAGCCAGCGGCTCCTGGTCCAATATGGTGAACCCTGCCTCAGCGAACCCAGCCCATTTCCTAACAATGCCATGTGGCAAAGGAAGGACTTTGTACATATTTTATATATGTCTTGTGTATATATATATATTATTAGTTTAATTATACAAATTAAGGAGGTAGGAAAAAAAATAGCTCAATATGAAATACGTGCATCCAATGTCATAAAAAAATAACCTAACAAAATATTTTTAATTTGTATATTTTATATATTATATATATATATATATATATATATATATTTTTTCAACTTATAGTATGATTGTGTATATTTATCATTTCTCAGACTTCTCAATGCTACTCCTACAAGACTTCAGGAAGGGCTACTCCACGCAATATGTACAATTATTTGGAGGGCGGCTGAGAAATCTTCTGCAATACTTTGCTTACCACAAGAAAAAATCTATCTTTATCAATCGATGGAATACTTTCAAGATGGTATAACGGAAAAGGTAATCATCATATCATAACATAACGTTTGTTTCAAAATTACGTAATTACATTCAAGTTACGTAGAATAAAGTAAATTAATTTTAAAAAATACGTCTGCTCACATGCTTTTCTCCAAAACTACTGGACCGATTTTATTATTTTTATCAAGCACTAAAGTAGCAGATCACCCCAGGATGATTCTCGGAACTATCCTCCGATCAGAAATTCATATACCCAAATCTTGACTCCTTATGAAGATAGAGGAAAACTATAACCCTCCATTTAGATAGAGGGAAAATATAACATATTATAAAATCATTACTACAAAATCTAAAAATAAAACTACCTGATATATACATACATTTTTATTAGGAAATAATTAACTATAGTGTAACTTAAACATTTTCTTCTAGTTACATACATTTGAAGTGAAGAATTATGATGACCTGGAGATCATGGTGAAGAGATACGCCCACTTGGTAATATCAAATATCTAATGAAATTAAGTATGCAGTAGAATTAATAATAATTTTTACTTAACAATGTATTTCTCTTAGTTTTTGGAAGATCCTGGTCCAGGGGCATTACTGCTACTCTATACCTGCATATTGTCTCGTGGAGCACAAAAGTAATTAAACTTCATTAATAAATTAATTATAGCTACTTAAAAGTTTAAAAGTTCGTTTGATAATTTTTTTTAGTTATAATGAAATAGATAATATAATTAATAAGTATTTCAAATGAAAATTAGACAGATAATGACGTGATTAGGAGTGGCCTGTTAAAGCCATAATCACTTGAAAAAAAAGACTTTTAAGTCACACATTGAAACTGAATTTAACAAATATTTGAAGACTCATTAAGATGATTTTCAATCACTGTTTCCAATATTTAAAAAAATTGTCACATCCAAGTATTAATCGATTATTCTTTCAAAGAAGAATGGAGTAGAAGGGTATTAAACTTATATTGGTATGTCTGGATTCTTGCCAAGCTAGTTTAAACTAGATTTGTTGGGTCTGAATAGATTTTAAATATAAGAGCTCCAAGCACGTTATGTGTCGAGTGGTAAACAGGTGTGTGGAGAGTGATCAAGATATAAAAAATGATGAAAAAAATGACCAATTCTTTGTGGTCCATTGAAAATCAGGTGGTTAGGGTTAGGATTGAAGAATTAAGACTGTCATGGATAATAATTTATTAGAAGGAATGTGTGGAACCCGAAATGAGAGCACTGGACAGTAGAATATGGAGATGGGCGGCTGTAGTTAGATATATTGCAATGGCGAAGCCCGAGCGGGGATCCGATGGATCCGTATTCCTCTCTCCTAAAACCATTAAGTATTTCCCTTCTTTTAAGTATTTTTAAGTAAAATATCTAAATAAACCTATTTACATAGAAAGATACTTTATATATCCCAAATAAGTTGGAGTTCTCCATGACACGGCATATTATCATGTTTTATTTTATTTTTGATTTTTTTATGGTCATAATACATAAATATCACTAAACAGTACATTATTACAACTAAATATCAATTAATTCGTGTTGCTTTTTTTTTTGTTTTTTGTTTTAACATTCATCCCATTTTTTTTTTTTTTGAGTCCGTCACAAAAACCGAATTACTATAAAAGTTTTATTTAAATTAAACAACTAATCAAATGTCAAACTATTTTAGTACGCACACAAATAACCAAGAAGAACAAAGGGATGGATAGATAAATTAATAGCAATAAGATAAAAGTTAAAAAAATTTATAAACTTAAATAATATTCTTTTTTTTTTTTACAATTGTTTTCATGAAGAACAGGTATTTTTGTTATAACCGACATTTTATTTCAAGACATCTACGTTTTATGGTTGTATAAGGTGATTTTATACATTTATATGCTTATAATGGTAGCATGGTGTTATTGTCATTTCAGCATTATATTAATAAGTGTGGTTTGTTAGGATTATAACAGACATGGATGGAACGCGAGCAATGTTGCTCGGCCCGGAAGACGAAGGTTCTTTGTGCGTAGTAACGCTGATGCTGACCGGACGGGCCACTCCGTACCTCCACAACGGAGTCATATACGTTGGCGATGAGGATCACTATGTAAGTTCTCTGTTAGTTCCATTCAGTACTAGAGCATACAAAGGCATTAACCAAAACATCAATCAGTCTTTCCCAAAGTCTGTGCGAATCTCCAGGAGTACGAGAAGAGATTAATTAGGATATGCGCTCCACCGGCCTTAGATTGTGCAAGCAGTTTACTTTCTTCAAAATTTAAACATGGGAAAGTAATTTAAAAACTTTGTTTCTAGTTAGTATTTATTGAGTATGTGTGATTTTGTATGTATACCGGGCATTCATAAACACCCTCCATTTACTGCATTGTATATTTTCTAATAGGAAAGGTTTTTAATATAATTTATAAGTCCGAATGATATATATATTTTTATCTCAAATTATATATTATTGTCATCATATTATAAAGTATGTTACAATATTTATAAAAAAAAACAACAACAAAAAAACAGAACTTCCAGAAGACGAAGAAACCCTGACACTTTGGAATACATTATGCCAATTAATTAATACAATGAAGAAAAGCTTATTAATTGAATTTCTGTCACTACAAAACAAATTGAGCACTATAATTTCCTAAAGAAACAGAAGTAAATTAGTGAATTTTTTTTATCTTGCATAATCAAGTATTTATTTATTAAATTGAAATCAGCAAAAGTGTGTTTTCGAAAATAATATTCATATGAGAATCCTTTAAACAAAAAAGTTTTATAAATTTGAACTGGACAATGTTTATCAAAAAAAATTAATTTACAAGATTTAGGATATTAACCTTAAAAATTCAAAAAATAGGACAGATAATGAAATAGTAAATAATAAAAATGTCAATAAGAAATTTTATCAATTCAATTACATAAAGGGATTATCTGAAGATACACAAAGATTACGACAAAGATACGACAGTACAATAATTTTACATAAAGTTCAAAAGATAAAATAATTGAGTCTATTTATATGTTATTATTATTATTATATGGGGGACAGACCATGAAGGTCTTAAGTCTAAGTCTAAGTCCTCGAGCGTTTCTTGACGTGGTTTTTTCGTAGTGGTTTCGTTACCCCCACGCCTATTTTTTGAGAGTGCACCCCATTGGCTAACGGGCCTCACAAATGCCCGGGGGGTTGTGAGTGAGATTTGTATTATTTTATGCTTGAAAAAAGCCCGGGTGGGACCGGGATTCGATCTGACAACCTTTGAGTTGGTAGAATGGCGCGTCAATTTATGTGTTAGAAAACATTAACTATACAGTGAATTTTAAAACACACACAAGAAATTTGAACCAGAACACTAAGCAGAGATTTTAAGTAAAATTCATTTATGAAAAACATGGGTAAATTTTATGTTACTATTAATGATTTACATTGATATGAATTTTTGAAAATAAAAATTTATACCAAAATACGGTTTGAAATAAATCATTTATATGCCTGACCCGAGTGTAAGAAGGTTAAAAATATAGTGTTGAGTCAATCTTGATAATCCTCGAGGATGACCGAATCGGCCGAAACGTTGGACTTTATTAGACATAATAAAGAGTTTTTTGAGACTTAACTTGGATAAACTTATGTTATTTAGACAAAAAAATGATGTGAGTATTGATTCGTATAAAATAATTTCAGGCGGTTCCGAGATTCGGAATACTGAGCAGGAACGAGATAGGCCTTCTGGTTCATTGCGAGACTATGCAAGAGGACATCGAGTCCAACGTACCTGGATCCCGCCTCAAGACACCTTCTCTTCCCATCTGGGTCATATTTTTGAGTGGGCATTTCGGAGTGATGTACAACACCAACAGGGAGCTCCTACATAACTATCATGCTGAAAGGAGGTAATAATAAGATTCCATTGTTATTTGATGTATATTTCAATTTCGAAACGTCTGTTGTCCATTTTAATAAATTATCACCCGGAGACTCCACCAGTATTTATGCTGGCATTATTCAGGCTTTCCCGTTTCATGTCTCAAGTTAAACAAAAACACAATAAATGGAAAAAAAAAAAAATGTGCTTGAAATGGTAATGGTAACCTAATTATTAGCATTGTTATAAATCTGACTTCTTTAAATCGAAACCTTTGTAATTAACATTTTAAAACTTAGTGTCCGGCGAAAAAAGAGGTGTCTATGCGATGATAACCGGGAGAATTTCACGATTTTACCAGGGCTTGGAATAATCCTCATAAAAACCAAACAAAAAAACAATATTTACATAATTCAAAAAGTAGTGTATTAAAAATTAAATAGATAATAAAACAATGACACTGATGTTTCTATATTAATTGAAAATTATATAAATAACAAGGGTATAAATGATCATAAAGAATATAAAAATTGAGTTCTCTCTTACAAAATGTATTTGCACATACGAAAAGCCATTTTTTCATTATAACTACGAACAAGTAACATCTCTCGTAATGAAATTATACCATTTAGAACGTTTTAAAAACTTATTTTGGGATAGAGTTCTCTCGCAATGCGAATAGTAAAGTACTATAATATAAAGTATATGCCGATATAATGGCTCTGCTACTTTTCACCAATGCAGCAAAGGCCGATATAATCGCCCCCCAGTATTAAAATGTTAAATGCTTCTACGAGTTAGAGAATCGTAACTTAAAAAGCCTTTCCTTGGTTTTTCAATAAGCCTAAAGCCGGATCCACACTTTTGACACTTGCTCTATAGCCATAATACCAATAAATGTTTGGCAAACAAAGAAAGTAACAAACGCTGTTGTTCCAAAGAGATACAAATGGTAGATATCGGACTAGTGTCGGCTATGATCTTCCATTTACCTTTTTTTAACAATAAAAAGGCATAGAATAAAAATAGTCCAAATGAAGTAAAACGAAGATATCGATAGACATCGAAGATAAAAAAGGTAGGTAAACGAAGTAGGTGGTAGATAATAAAAATTCATATAAATAGTACTACATAACCTATAAATCCAACTTTGGTTCTGGAATGGTATCAAATATTTGTTAGATTAACTATCCAGGCACATAATGTCTTTATAAATGCGTATTTGTGCTATGTTAAATAAAAAAAAAATGCTAAAGTTAATTCACAAGATTTGAAACAATGTACTCGTATTTACATCAAGTTAAAATATTGATGGATCACGGTAGCCATGAGGTAAAGCGCGTGGCTACTAATTTCTAAGATCCGAATTCGAATCCGGCTGGGTAGAAAATTGTTTTCTGTTACACTGTAGCCGTGAGTCAACGCCTGCGGGTTCTGGAGCCCTCCTTGGCCTTAAATTTAGTACCCTTAATTGGGTAAAAAAATGGCGGTCGAGCGTGATTCTGACCAAATCACCTTCTTGCACAACCGTTGGTTTAGTAACAGTACGCATTTACTAAGTACTGAACCCCTGACTCTTCATGGGTTGCACCAGTACAAATTTTAATATATTTTTTTTAATTTTGAAAATACTGTTAATAATTCATTCCAAAGGTTGGGGAAAATTATTTAATTAATTAAAACATTGAGAGCACGAATGCACACTACCACAAGCGCTTGCCCAAATGCCCTTTGATTTTAGGCAAATTCAAATCGACTTGTACCAGCCAATCCAAATAACTCATCCACACGCTTGCACGTGCCCAAATTCTCCATTGTTTGCAGAGTTTTTTCCTTTCAGAACTTTTACTTTTTCAGTCATTAACGTTTATAGATCTATGTATTTTTTACGAATTAAAAAAAAAAAATACTGAAACTTTACTACCCCTTATATTTTATGATTTAGTGATATCCTGATTAATCGTTAACCGTTGTAATTTTTGTACTGTTATAGGTTCGATCTGATTTACCTGACCTGTGGTGGTTTGTACTACCACCTCACCGTGGACACCAGGCAAGCTGGATACACGACCAGGGTCAACTGCGAGGAAACCACAGTATCAAGCATTTCGGGAATGGAGAAAGTAATACAAACAAAGTAAGTAATATGCAGTATGTTATAATGAAATACTAACTTAAAGAGGATATTCGCTCGTTGATAGGTCATTATTTTTTAAGTATTAGATTGAATAATATTGTAAAAAAGTTTATTGAACTTGTCATCTTTATGTTCTTTTTTCAGGTGGCCCGATGCTCAAGTTTTTTGGAACAACGCAACTGCGAAAGCAAGTTAATGTGATATTAGTTAATTATGTAATGTTCGCACAAAATAGACGATTTAAAAAAATATAGTTTCCTCAGATATAGTAATACAACTAGAGTATATATTTTTTCTTGACCTTTTTCCACTCGCTAGAATATAATTAGTTGGTGAAAATAGAGTTGGTGTATTATGTGAGAATTCCAAACACAAGGCCTTGAGTTTCTCAAATCGTTGTAAATTACTAATAAATCAATAGAGGCTTCCTCTTGCTATTAAAAAAACGTAAGTTCAAATAAATTAATAAGATACAGTATATCTTACAACAACAGGCAACAGTATCTCAATAAACTAACAGTTCAACATATCGTTGGTTTGTAAGCTAAATAAACTAAGTCGAAAATTGAAATTTAGAGATATTTGATGATAATTTTTTTTTAATGTTACGAAAATATTAATTTTACTTTTTATAAGAACACTTTTATGACATTAATACATTTTTTGAAGTTCATTCTTTTAAACATTTTTCTCTGGAAAAACCAAATAACTCAAAAATAGAAAATCTTGACTTAATGTGTAATTTGTAAGACGACTATATAATCTTCTATCCTAATACCTGAATTTGTAGCGAAGCACTATAGTTACTTGTTTACACCAATTTGAGATATTCAAGAATTTGTTTTGAAAAATTCAAAATAATTTAATGATATAATTATTGAGGTGATCACTAATATTAATTTCTGATAGTAAGAAATTAATGTAAATATCGCCTCTTGAGATTATTAGTATAGAAGCATAAGTCCAAAATGTATTATGAGGGGAAAAAAGCTTTTCAAAATTTTACAAAATCATAAAATAAATAAAATTACAAGTTTCTTTTCAATTATTTCTTTTAATACTTTGTCTCAAACAGATGTAAATTCTGTTATTCTTTCTGAGGCCCTATGTCGTATGCTACAGGCAAGATGTTGAAATAAACTTTTGCTATTGTGGTAACTTAAAGGGAACCCAACACGGCCAGGCGTTAGATAGTAAAACGAAAGAGTGACATTCAGATTGATCGTGTAAAATGATAATACCAGAACCCCTTAGAAAAAAAAGTAAGTTTTTCACCCAAATGTTTTATTAATTTAATGAAAACTATATAAAATTACTGGTCAAAATTGATAAGTCTGTCAAATATAGTTAGGGAAAATAATATATGGCGGCAGTTTCAAAACTTTATAAAAAAATAATGTTTCATTTAGAGCTCTATATCTTTAAAACTGCCTACAACACTAGAAAATCTAATGCAGCATCATTCAAAGTAGAGTAAATTTGTTAAAATACGAGAAATCAGTAGTTTGTGAATTTATTTTGGGAAAACTATATCTCAGGAATCAATAGACGCACAGGTCTATTAGCACTCAAATTGAAGATTAAAGTGCAATATTTTATAAAGTGGTTTATGATATTTATCTTCATTTTCATGATATTTGCATATGAAATGGTGTCCGAACAACTAGAAATAAATTAAATGAATATCATGAAATGTATCAAATATCATGAAAACTACTCATACGTAATAATAAACTCATATGTAGATAAATACCATAAAGCTACGTTATAGTACTACTAGTCTATTAGTCCGAATAATAATAAATTAACATTTTGTGAATTTATTGTAGTGGATATCATAAAAAATACTAATTCTAGGAAGACAAAGACGTTTTAAGCTATTTTATAGTACATTCAACTAGCTTTAATTTGATAGCTGACAGATATCTTCATTCCTAATGGTTCCTGCGTTCAATGTTTATATAAACTAAGAATTTTCTTCGAACGATATATCAATATCTTGTGAATTTATGTTGGGAAAATAATTTGGTAAATATTATGAAACATCGTCCTGTTCTAACATATGGACCGGAAACGTGGAGCTTCTCCAAAAGAGATAAAAGCAAGCTGATGGTCTTTGGAATAAAAGTACTACGTAGCATTTATGGACCTGTGCGCTCTGTAACGATTGAAGAATGCGGAGTAATGCAGAACTGGGCGCCATAGATAATGGCGAACGTAGTCATTAGAATACAGCGTCTAAAATGGGCGGATCATGTAGCCATGGATGAGAGAGAGACCAATGGGCGAGACTAATTGAGGAGGCCAAGACTCAGCGATGTGTTGTCAGCACCCATGACGATGAAATATTATAAAACTACTACTCCAATGAAAATGAACGCCATAAACTACTTTATAGCCCATTAAACTAGCTTTAATTTGAGTGCTTATAGACATATGTACTTCTAATGGTTCCTGAGATATAGTTCTCCCAAAATAAATTCACTAACTACTAATATTTCGTTATCTCCGATACTATTGAACGAAAACATTGCAGTTAGATCTCATATTTTAGTAAATCTACACTACTTCCTCAAGGTCCTCAGACCCAGCCAGTTCATTTGAAAACATTATAGCTATGCAGTAAAATTTACTGGGGGGTGCGGGTAGCTACGGGGGGCCTGTTCGAAAATTTTCTGTTACCATGTAGCCGTGAGTCAACTCTTGTGGGTCCTGGTGCCCTCCTGAGGACCACCCAGCCTCCTAAATTGGGTACCCTTAATTGAGTAAAAATCTGGCGGTCGAGCGTGATTCTGGCCAAATCACCTCCTTTCACAATCGTTGGTTTAGTAACAGTACTTCCTTACAAAGTACTGAACCCCTGACCCTTCATGGGTTGTAGCCGTACAGATTTAATTTAATTTTTTAGTCAAATTTATTGAAAATAAAATAAATCGGTAGTTGAAATATTGTCTTCATTTAGAGAAGAAATATTTTGAACTTAATGAAGCAAATGATGGCCGAGATGCGATGCCTAAAAGACTTGAGAATAATAATTATCTAGAACATCATTTAGTAGCATATTGTTACTATCAACTGTTACAATACTTAACAATCCGACATATGTTGATTCCATTCAACTTTTAATATAATTAGGAATATAATTAATAATTTAAATGTCAGTTCAAGAATTTTCCAATAACAAATAGTTCCACATAAACAAAGAAAAACTTCCTTCTTCAATGTAAGTTGATGATTATACATTTTAGTAAATAATTATGAACACATCTGGTTTGAATGAAATTCAGTCTAATTAAAAAACTTTAAAGCCATGAAAAATAATTAATAGATGAATCATAAATTAAAACAAAGAATATGTGAAACAAAATATACTTCAATTAATTTATTACTCGAAATCAGGAATGATAAAGGTAAGATACACCAATACTAAGCAAATGAAAAATGAAGTTTACACTAGATTATAAATCCCTTTCTTCAATATATTTACATCACGACATCAATGTTGTATAAGTCGAATAAAACAGATTTTAGCCACTCCTTTTTAGTGAATGTTTCTAAGATTTTTAAGCTTTCAGCAAATTAACCGATTACATTTTTGAAATTCATCTGAAAGTTATTCCACATATAATGGAAGGCAAAAAAAGAAGTTTTGTTCTTTGTAAAGAAGTTAAAAAACATATATTGTAATTTCCTGCATTAATGACTAATATTTGGTCGGAAAAAAAATATTCATAATTGTGTTAAAAGTGCGTAAGCTAACGCTGAGAAGAGCTGCAAAACATCGGAGAGCCAGGGAACTTTGATTAATTTCTGAATAATGAGAAGATGAATAATAATAAAAATCACTGCAGTACGATGTTGATGCGAAGGGTTGAACTATGGGTAAGGAGGAGAAATGATTTATTCCTGCCATTGACCACCACATAGAAACCAATAATTTTTTTATGCAAATTTGGTTCAGGCATGTGTCCCCGGTCTTTGGTCGATATTTAACCACTAAACGACGCCTAATGTCATAGACAATCCAATTTTCACCACACGCGACTAGCATTTCGAAAAATAGGCTGTTTTTTTTGGCCTAGTCGCGCATTTCTCGTAACGCTTCAGCTCATTACGTAGCCATAGATTACCTTTTTTACTCCACCAATATTCTTAAAGTGTCGAGAAACTGGTGATACACTTATATTCAGTTGTGTTTCAAGTCCTTTAACTGTTAGGTAAGGATTTTATTCCGCAATAAGACACAGTAAGTTAATAGTCGTTAAGAGAGATCTTCCTCTGGACTGGTTATCCAAAACTGAGTCACCAGCCAAAATTTTCCAAGCCACCATTGAATGGTCCTTTCGTTACAAAAACCCTTCCTAAA
Organism: Halyomorpha halys; assembly: GCF_000696795.3. NCBI lineage: Eukaryota > Metazoa > Arthropoda > Insecta > Hemiptera > Pentatomidae > Halyomorpha > Halyomorpha halys. Next base: position 444,090 of record NW_027108234.1, read on the forward strand.
CGCCGTGATAATGTTTCTTGCGCCTTGGGCTACCAAGTGGCCAAGTTTAAACTCATAACAAAATACTAGAAAATCTCGTGTTTTCATGGTCATATTGGATGACATACTAAACAATGTGCAATCAACTGCAATACTTGTAAATATTAACAAAAAAGAGAGGATTAATAACAACTCATTAAAATCAATAAGCATAGTTAACAAGAAAAGTCCACGAATCAGTCTTCCTCTAGACCTCATTCCTCTTGGATTCCCCTGATAAAGCATCTCCGAGCCGTTCCATACGTAGAACTCGAACGAACGGAGAGATAGTATGTTGTTTTTCCATAAGCGGGTAACCTCTTCCTTCAATTCAAGGTCCAAGTATCCGTCTTAAGATTATCCTTTCGAACTCATCTATTCATTCTGCAGATCCCTTTTCTTTGGGAATGACAAAACTTAAAAAAATAAAAACCTTTATTTTATTTTTCATCGGCAGTATTCCAGAGATAGTGCCATAAATTGGAATTTTTGGCACTACTAGGGTAGTGGTATTTTGGTCCAGAAAGTAATATATTTAGAATTTATCTAATAAAAAAAAACTAGAAAACCTAAACATTAAATGTTCAGTCATAATTATATAAGAAACCCTTCTCAAAAACATTCTATTGAATATTTTAATACAGATCAGAAGTTAATTATATTTAGCCTAATCACTGAAGCGAATTTCAACAATACAATGTCTCAAATAGGTTACTAAACTATAACAAAAAAGATTATGGAATGGGGGCCTTTGTCACCTTTCAGTGTAAAGAGTCAGGCGAGAGAGCAAGATTTACTTGTACAGGTGAGATAATAATTATTGATTTTTATAACGAATTATTATTGAAGTAATTTAGCTTCAATAATAGTTCATAAATCTATAATTAATAATGATTATGTGAAAAAATTTAGATCGTGGAAGGCTTACACAGCAAAATGTTTTTCAAGACATACTTAATTTCATTCAAGGCGAAGATTTTCATAAAAATAGGAATGAAGATCAGTTCATGAAAGGAGATGTTTTCACTACAGAAAAGAAATATGTGCGTATTATTAATGCATTGTAAATTCTATGTCATGAAAAGTAGTTAAATAATTTTCCGTTCAATTGATTTGTTAAAAAAAAAAAAAATGATTTAACACCTCAACTTCAGTATATGAGTATTTGGAATCAAATAAAAATCAATGAAAGTAACCTTTAAAAATTTATAAATCAGTTGAATATTCTGAAGTTGAATCTACAGTAGAACCCTCTTATCCGAAAACTGCGTTATCCGGTAAAGTTTTAATGTATTTGCTCGTTTCATATTTGTCGTCCACAATAAACTGATGTGAAATTATATGATAATATTATGTAAAATTTACAATCATAACTAACGAAATGCATAATTTAAGATATATTTATCAAAATTATAGGCTCGTCTAAATTCACAATTTTCCACTTCGGAAAATTTTCTAACAAATAAGAAAAAGTACTGACCTCCTAGAAAAAAAGATAATAACAACAATTAAATATATACAAATGAAAGAAATGTATGTACATATAACGGCTAACTAATACATCTTGTTTTGCCAGAGTGGCATTATAAGATAAGTTGCAGGGACCGCTGAAGGCGGTGTCATCGTAGATGGCATGTTTGTCTTGAGCTTACTAGGAATAGAGAGGGGCTATTCCGGCTGGCGTTGATAAAATAATGTTTTTAAACTTGCAATATTTATTTTCATGTCTGATTACATCACACATCACGTGGATTCATTATCAGTTGGTCGTTTTATGATCTAGGAGGTTTAGGAATTAATAGTTATTTATAAAAAATGTGAGCCCTATTTGGCTAAATTTAGGGGCTGTTAAAATAGGAATAAAATTTCTTCATAGAAATACTCCCTCCACTGTTTTGTTCGTAATACGCATTTAAGCTAAGAATCCAATTTCTTATTGTCTCCTGTAGCGTTAACAAACTTTTTCCTCCATTGCTCTAATTCAAGGAATGTGTTTTGAGATGGTTTTCCGCGAGACATATTTTACAGTGGATGATACGTTAGTTAAAAGGAAGAGAGTAATAATCTTTTTCCCTTTTTTTTTTTTATTTACATTGCTTAGAAAAAAGTGTCAGTGATACAAGAAAATTGTGATTTACTCATCATGCCGTTAATTATCCGGAATTTCTTGTTAATCGGAAGAGGACTAGCCTCATTATTCTGGATAAACAGGGTTCTACTGTACCTACCTATTTTTTTCTTTGATAATTTCATATATTTACACTAATGAAACTATCACAGCAAAATATTCAAGAGCAAAAGATTTACAATGAAACCATGAAGTTTTGTACGATATACAAGAACTCTCACATCCTACTTGAAAGTCAAAATCAATGTATGGCAGCTGAAGGAATGGTAAATCATATAAGAGGCATTTTACAAGATTATTACAAAATCGTAGCTGAACTGAACTCAGAGGTAAGAATTGATTGATGGTAGGGAATGAAAAAAAAAAGACATATTTTGGTCTGTTTTATACAACTTACATTAATTTTCCAACTAAAGTTCCATTAAAAATTATGAAACATCTATTTCTACTTTCTCTTGCCTGTATATCAAATATATAGAATGGGTATGTATTGCGATTATGAATTATGAATCTGCGTTTTTAACAGAAATACAGATTAAGATTCCATGAGTTGAAGTAACCAAGTTTCATAAAAGGGCTTCTCTGTGTGTTTGTGAAAAGTCCTGTTAGAAAACGAAAAATACTGAGAAACTGAAATTATGTAATTAAAGTAGGTACAGGCCTGAGATGTAACAAAAATTTACTCTTTCGGTGAGACAATTAGCTGAAATCGACTTACCTAAAATGCCACTTCATATTTTTGATTTTACACTCATCTCCAAAATGGTTCCAACGACTTTAATTAAACTCACATCAGTATACGATCAAGTGATGTTTAGTATCAACTAGGTTTGAATAGCAGTGCTTATATGCAGAATTTTCAAAATATTTAAAGTACCTTGCATTTTATTTACTTAAAATAAATAATTAACCATTTCAGTAGTAAACAAATAACTTATCCTGTAAATTGGTTATCATACATTTAGCCTAAATAATTTGAATTAAAACGGTTCTATTTCTTTTAATTTAACGCAGTCAAATAGTTTAGGAAAAAATATTGGAGACCATTTCTTTTCTATAGAAGCTTAAAAATGGTAAACAAAGATAATCGAATGATCTTTTTTGAAAAAAAAGTATATTATATATACATAAAAATATGTAGATTTACATCAAAATGTATATACAAATATACATATAGTTGACCGTATAACTTAAAACAGCCCTGCAAAGTGGGGGGTAATGTCGGACATGAATGTGTTAAAAACTATTTGTTCTTCTTGGGCCGCAACTCTAACCATCTCCTTATATTTAAAAAAAGTAATTGGTTTACTTCTTTACAACCATAGGTTTTTGACTTCAGCGAAACATGTGCGGCTGAAACGTGGCGGAACTTGCGCTAACTTACGTTTAAATAGTCCCATTGTAAGTCTCTAAGATTTATGAAAGATACCGCAAAAATATCGATCAAAACAAAAACGACCGTACCGTATTGGTAATTAACTATTTAAATGAAAATTAAAAGCAACTTACATGTTTTTATAATACCGCCGAAAAAACTTACTCTTTAAACTTACGATAACACTGATAAAATGAAGTAAAAAGTCTTATATTGGGGTGTGAGGTCTATTATTGGTCGTAGTCAAATTAAAAAAAAAATTCTTTGGGACTTGCCAATACTTACGCTAAGCAGTACGCAGATGTATTGATAATTAGTAGTTATTGATAGTTCCTAATAACTTTCCATAATTATTGATAGTTTCTCGATAATTATGTTTGTTCCTTGGTTCTTTTAATTTTTAATATGCATTCAACATAAAATTGTTTTTAAATTTAACAACCAAATTGCTTTTGGTTGAATTAAAATTTCTGTTTTGATATATTTTAAATAAATTTATTCCACTATTATTTAAAGGAAAAATTTATATTGAGTTTGAAATAAAAACCGTTGGGGTTTTTCATAGATTTTTTAAATAAAAAATAATTATTTAATCATATTCATAAATATTTATAGCGGTTCTTCTTTTCGATGGATCCAACCTTAAATTCCAGCAACTCAATCATGGGCTGGATTAACGTTGTGTTTTACAATTTTTTTTTTTATTGTGTTTTTATTTCATAACGTAAATTAAAATATTGCTAAAACAATAATATGGTTTGTAATTCTATGATAACATTACTACAAATATTGGGATAGAGTTATAGGTGACACCAAGTGCATCATTATTATAAGAAAATAAGAGTTAAACATTGGTCGGTCTGTTACGCACAATTTAAATATTCTAACATACTTATTCCAGCCTATGATTTAATTATTGATTCTCAGGTATTTTTATTGAATTCTCAAAATGGTGAAAATTCTCCAAATCAATCCATTAAGTTTGCTCCACTTTTTGATTTAAAGCATAAAACAAGCAGACATCAACGAAGTGTAAACTTGGTAATTTTTATTTAATTTAAACTTCCAGGAAACTGAGGCATAAATTTCAGATTTTTCTGACTCCTGTAAGAGGGTTGAAAACAAAGAAAATATTTTTAAAAATGGCCAAAATGTGGTGCAAAGTAATCCTCTTTTAATTATTTTCTCAAACTTATCACTTCAACTGGAATATTAATTTAGAAAAAAAAATAATAATCGTAGTTTAGTTATTTTAACTAATTATAATTAAAAGTCAACTAATTCGATTGTTGTATTTTAGAGTAATCTTAGCACAGATTCCGAAGCTCGTGACATAAGTTTAAGAAGTGCACTGGTATGGTCAAGGAAGTCAGTGATCGTTCTTCAGCACATAACTTATATTTTAGAAAACACAAAGCACCAGCAAGGAAGCTTAATTTTAAATCCTTTAATCAAGTTATTACCACTCGGCAACCCAGAATTAAGAAACATTACTATGCAAATCTTTGAGGGTGTAAGTGTGACAATGTTTGTTTACAATTTGATTTTTTAATTATAATGAATAACATTAATTATCATGCCCACAAAAAACGAATAACTACATTACAAATGCTCTTAACATTCGATTTGTAGGCGCTAAGGATATTGTATGTATTCCATGATGTGAGTTCTGAGTTAATTTATCGTCCTTATAAGGCACTCTATATCCAATCTTTCAATTGTTGTCAATAATTTTCTTCAGGGATCATTTTAATTTTATATACCAATATTATATGCGTTACAACTGCACTATAAGGCTCCTTCTCTGAGTGATTGGATCTCGCATTTGCTGGTGTTAAGTTTCACATAATACAGTGAGCACAAACGTTCTTGAGATCTGCCTCCAGAGTGACCGAACTTCTCTTCCAGAAACTTATGGAGAAGGGTTTTATGTTTCGATACAATTTCGCTTAGTCTACTTCAGTCCTTAGTGCTTTAATATCGGAATTAGGAAGTCCACATCTTCAAGAAATTCGAGTATTTCTTCAATTAGAGGTTAAAAAAAAAATTGGTCCACGTCCTTATTGATTACTGAGGATGGCCTTCTTTTTTAACGTTACGATCTCCTTAGCGAACCTTTGAATGTGTCAGTAATTTTATTAAATAACATATAACATTGAAGATTTTAATAAACTCATTTATATTCTATGTTCGATTGGTATAAATAATGTTCCATTAGTTTCATGAGTAATTTTGAATCGATTTTATAAGGCGGCGGAAGCATTTTGTAAAATGATATGGCTCTGGCTGATAATGGGAATATTAAACGACCCGTATGGCGAATTTTTCGTTACTGAAAATGAAACAATATCAAAACCAAGCACTTGGAACACGAGGTATTGCCTTAGGTAAATAATATTTTTTATCGTTTTTACAACAGCCTAATCCCAGATGTTCAACGACTGATATCTTCTTATCAACAGGGTCGAAGCCATTCCAACATCTCTACCAATTAATATAGCAAAATTAATTATGGATGCTGGAAAAATGTTGAATTTTCTGCAAAATATATGTGGTGAAACAGTACCTTTTACAAACGCCCGATTACATATAAGTAATCTTCAACAAGAGAAGCGTAAGTGAAAACATTTACTATTGGTGATGATTTCTATAAGCAATCATCAAAAGGTAATAATTAAAAAAAATATATATATATATATTTATGACTCGAAATCTATATGGATTGGATCTCATTCTTGTATTGCGAAGTGAGAATCCAAGAATCGGAAGGCACGAGAGGTAGGAAGGAATGTCGAAAAGTTGAGTCTTTTTTTTTTTTCATCTTCAGGTGGAAACCCTTGTAGAACAAATAGAATAATCTTCCATCTGGTCCAATTGTTGGAGTGGGTTCTTAGTCGGTAAAACCTTTTGAGATGAGGAATGTTGTTCATTGACTTGCTCTAATCTCTCCCTGTTCACGACCATACAATCTTTTCTCCTCTTTCCTTTCCTTGTCGGTCTTCCCAAAATTAATTTTATTATTTAATATTATTTTCAGAGTACGTTAGTGTTATATGAGATATGTCATCAGAGTACATTGATAACGCTAATAATGACTTTTGCCTTAAGAATACTCTTACTATACTCACAAAGAGAATCGAAATTCCCAGATGGTTGCTCTCATTCTGACTTCCTCTTTTCTTATGCATGAGATTCACTACTACTTCCCAATCCTTAATCATCTTCTTTCCTTTCCAAATCAGATTCAGAATATCTGTTGGTCTTTGCTTTATCAATACTGATGGTGGCTTACTGCAGTTCTTCGCTGACAAGAAAGTCTTACCCAACATCTGCATCACTCTGAGTCTCACTCAGCTCAACATCTATTCCCACCACCTATGTATAAGATACTCCTACCTTCTTTTCCTGATGTGTTCATCATGTCAGATGATGTCTACCACTCCTTAACTTGATTCTTTTCAAAAAAGTTGGTCAGTCCCTTCTCATTTCTTCGAGCATTTGATAGAAGACTTTCTGGGTTTCTCCACGTCCTCTGTCTACTAGTAATTTTGTTTTGAAAGCAGTTGCTTGGAAGCCATACATGAAATAAATATTATTATAGAACTAGTTAAACAAAGAAGTTATTTATTACAAATAAGTTAATAAATATTCCCCTTGAATTACTCTTTCAGATTGTGGTCTCTTACCATTAATAACAGGGGATGGAGAACTTAACTGCCAAATGCATAGGATTTTTGAAGAATATGGAAGAATGGTTTTAATAGTAATGAATGAAAAGTTTTCTTTGATAGAATATTTTCATGGAGTGTATTGGTACATATTTTTAAAATTAAGTAATTTTGGAAGATTTTTTATTGAATTAATTCAGTAAGTATGATTTACTTTATTGTATATAATAAAATGCGAAATTTTATGGTGAACCCAAAGGTTCAATACCCATATTATAGACGATTAATTCTGACATACTTCTTTTCATTGATTGTGACCATAATCAAATCCCAAATCAAAGTAACAAGCTAAATACTATATCTTATTGAATAAAAATGAAGAGATGTTCACAGTGTCATTATAAAAAAAAAAATATTACGAAAAAAAGAAATTTTCTTTAACATAACAAAACTACTAAATTGTATTACTAATCTAGAAACTTGCCATTGCAGCCCATTACTTCACCTTCCAATTGAAAAGTTGCGAATTGATTGTTTAAGAAGGAAACTAAAAAGAGCTGTGATAGCAACTTCCCCTTACAATAGAAAAAAGAGGAGACTACAAGAAACAAGATGCATAACAGCTGATTGGTACATAAGCACCCCAACAGACAAACTTAGTGATGTTCTTCAAATTAATTATGATCCAGGAGGCCCTTTGAAATCTGTGAGTTTATTAAAGCAAAGCCAAGAACCTTACAACAATATAATCAACCACTAAAGTGGTTTACTTTGCTCCTTAAAGGATATGATTGTACCATTGATGTTAAGTTTTCTGTCACTAAGTGTGGTTCACCAGTGGTAGTAAAAAAGGTCGAAACGACTGAGTGGGAAAAAGGAGAAGCATACTATCTGACTTATGGGTGCTATGTTCAATGGAAAAATAATCGTAGGTTACCAGGTAGATTTCTTTCAGCTGCTATCCTCCTTTAAACAACATGTAAACTTTTATTGCTAGAACTGTTAACTTAAAAGTTTTTCAAGTTCTATCCGGATTAAGAAGCAAATATCAGTTTTAATTATAAATCTCCAAATGCTGGATGCAAAGTTCAGTGTAAAAATAACCATTGGTTTGTCTGGTATTTTTCTTTCACTCCATATTATTCCCGGCTTAACATCTCTCAAACTGTTATAGCTAGATTGCTTCCCGAAGAATAAAAGTAAGAATGAACATCGGAATTTTTCATAGAATTCGCAAACAAAAAATTTAATTTGTTACTTCACTTTCATAGATTTTTAATAATTCTTTGCTCCAGTGATAATGAACTAAAATTGTACTAGCTTATGATTTTTATTTTTTTATTATAAATTTTAGAAAGAAGTGCAAATTTGCATTTTAATTACTAATTTTTCCTCTGGATTGGTTGGCATTATTTTTTTTTTTTAATTAATTTAAAGGAACAGTTAATGTAAATAGCCAGTTAAGTTATGAAGTTTACCAAATTCAAAAATACATTTTTATAAAACATCCTAACTCATTGTCAGTTCAACTAGTAATGAAAGCAATTTTTCAAATTAAATTACTATCAAGTAAAAAAATAAAAATGAGAATATAAAATAAATTTAATTTTAAAGAGAAAGCGAACTTGCTTGAACTTATTTTTGTTTATGTTTTCAGATATTCTATATATATGAAACATCTTATCAGAAAATGTTTGCTTTTTTATGGAGAAAACAACATATCCAGTTTTCATTATGTAATCAGAGAAAGATTTTGTTGTATATAATGAAAAAAGTTAATCTTGATGAAAGTAGGTATGTTACTACTTAGATGTCAATGCCAGTACTACTATATTAAAATATCCACTACTGTATAATAATAAAACATATCATATTATACACTGTAATTAGTTAATTTATTACTTCACATATTAACTAATTAATAAACCAAAAATAAGTTAAATCCTCAATTTCATAATGTTCATAACTTAGACAAAAAAAAATTAAAATAATCAAATAAAGATTCTCACTTTTCTTTTTTTGGTTTTACAAAATCATATATACTGAAAAATGGAGGAGGAACAAAAAATGGCTTATTTGGTATTAGAAAAAAAAATTTTGTTTTAAAAAAATTTATTAGTCTTAGTTAATACTCAAAATTAATAAAATACCTCAAGTTCTTCCTTCTTAATACATAATTTTTCTCTAGTTAAAGTTAGACTAAAAAATATTTTACACTTTTTAATTTTAAAAACTATAACTGTCAAAGCCAAAAATAATAGTAATAATAAAACGGGGATTAGGAGTATTATCTATTATTTATATATCATAAATTATACTTCTCTATATGGACAATTAAAATTTTTATCGCCAGAAAATGTATTTCAGAAACAAATGATTGTTGGCGAACTTTGTTTTGGTTTGTTTCTGTCATGATGCAATTCATTTACCAGCTTGATTATTATTTTATGTACGAAATAATTGAAAAGGAATGGAATCATTTTTGGAAAATTTTAAATGACGCAAAATGCATTAATGAAGTCACACATGTTTATGGAAAAATGCTGGATAACATTCTTAACGGAACTATGCAAACTGAGGAGAACAAGGTAACTATTGTAATGTTGGCTGTCGAAATAAGAAAATCAAGTATTAGGCTAAAACAAACTAAATCAACTTTTTTTCTTCTCAATAATCCAGATAGTTCAAAACTAAAAAGTTTCTTTTCTAAGAAGAGTCTTATGGAGTACAGCCATCAAGATATGATATATGATTTTGCAAGGATTAAATGACCCATTTAAAAAAAAAAAATCTTCCTCTGAAGTACCTTAAATTTTGTTAATCTGAAAAAAAATATAAAGTTCTCATTGCAGCAATTCCAATCAGGAACAAAATTCATATTCGTTATCCTCACCTTGAGAAACCCTAAATACAAATTACTGTAGCAACAGAAAAATAAAAATTTTTTGTTCATAATTTTCGTCTTCTCTGGTATTTAGATTTTTGTTTCCCCCCCCCCCAAAAAAAAATCACAAAAAAAGCGATAACTCCAACACAATGCCACCAACCTACACAAAATTTATGGACCCATGTAGAGTGGAATATGAAAGTTGTGTTATACAATACATACACTGTACCAAATTTTTATTAAATATATTTCAAACATTTGATGTATTCTAGTTTAACTACTTATTTTGATTTGTTTTTTTAGGAAGCAAAAGTGTTTCAGAATTTTTTTTATACTTTAGTAATCGATGTTGAAAAGATAGTGGAAAACATGGAAAAAAAATTATTAAGAACAAATGGCCACACAGATAATCCAATGAAAACTATAGCAGAGATAAAAATTTTTCAGAATAATTTTGCAGTAAGCAT
>NW_027108234.1:454752-490962 GCF_000696795.3 Halyomorpha halys
TTAAAAATATAAGTAAGTATGATAGATAATTTTATTAACATTTTTTTTTTTAAAAAGGCATTTAAATCTATACTCGTTTAAATTGGTGGTTATTATTATTATGGCACTACACTGCCTGCAAGAACCCGGGCCTCCTCCACCACAGCCAACCAATCTACACGGTCTCTTGCTTTCTCTTTACATCTTTCAACACTTCAAATCCTACTCCACATTGTCCAGCCATCTGATCTAGGGACATCCTCCTTTCCGTTTCCCATATAGCATCTTCTTGGGTATCCTTTCATCGGGCATCTTCTCCCTCAAGATCACTACTAGCCTTACGATGGTCTTGTAAATGACCACTTTCATTCTTTTAGAGAGCTCTAAACTTCAATATTTTTTGCAATGAGAAATAACATCTATTTCCTGCTCGTATCCTGGCCTCTATTTTGTTGTCATCTGTAACCAGGCTTCCCAGGTACATAAACTGGTTTACAAAACTGAAACTGTGGTCTTAGAACACCACTTTGCTATTCTCTTCCTTATCCTTTCTTGCACTTTTCATGTACACTATCTTATCTTCATTCACCTTCAGGCCTAATGCTTAGTTAATTGAAAATGCTTTTTCGAATTCCTGGAATGATCCTTTGATTGCTGCTCGGGTTCTTGCAGCAATGACTACATCATCTGCATATGCTAAATGTTGAGACAGTCGAATGTAAATAAGGTCCCTCCTGGATTAGTTCTAATTGAACAAATAGCTACTTCCAGTGCTATATTAAAAAGAAGAGGAAATTTGTGGTTAGATGTAAAAATATGTCATGTGCCATTTTCCCATGGTTTATGGTTTTCACCAAATAAATCAATGGTTTGTTTTAAAAAAAATGTTTGCATTTCTTATGATATAAATGTATATTTTCCAAGTCAACAGAAGTGATTTTTATTTTAGGATGGAGTGAAAGAATTCATGAACTTAATATCATCTTTCAGTCATAATGATGCTCTAATTGCTCTTTCTGATAGAATCAATTTTAATTACTATTATAAGAAGATTGAGGGCTAACAAAATTCTTAAAATTGGCCATTCTACAAGTACTTCAGGAAGTATAAAAATAAAACCAATCATAATGTGCTTTATCAGTTAATATTATTACTTTAGTTTGGCTTTACTTATAAATTAACTTGTAACTAGGTTGCATTTATTATATACTAATACTTATAACAACACTCTATTAAAAACAAAATTATTATTACTAATATAATATAAGCCGAGTGTCTTCAACTATCTCTACTCTTGATTTGTACAACTAAGCCAAGATCTTAAATCAAGGCTGCATAATCAATGCAGTGTGATCTAATGACTGGTTTTTGAAGATGTTGGATATTTCCAAAATTGATAAAGCAATGAATAAGTGTTTGATTTCCATGATCCGACAAACCCTAGCGAAATTTTATCCAGTGATTTACACAATCATGATTCTGTAAGGTATTTTGCTTTACTTATTACCTCAAAGCAGCTGTATTTGTGTCAAAATTGTACAGTACTGCATCCTAGTATAAATTCATAAAAATAAATTAAACAAAAATTACTCTTTTTATTTTATTTTCAAAAGCTTTATACAGATGGAACAAAATGATTTTATTATTTGAATTTGGGGGGAGGGAGATGATACAAAATAAGGTTTATTATGATGTAAATGGAATGGAAATTAAGAATTGGTTTTAAAACGTAACAAATATTTCATTATGCCAAGTTAGAAGAATATAACAACTAAACCAAAAACATTACGACCAGGAGTATGAATAGGTCCATAACACAGAATCACAGATCTAATTTATTAACAGGAGGAAGAAATACAATTTTATATTTTACAAAATATAAGTTTATGATGATTAAGAATACTGTTAGCCTTTCTAATTCAAATATTCAGTTGTGGTTCATAAACCAGGAAACTTCAGGATTATTTAAATAAAGTATTTTACAACATATATGTGTGTTCAGTCTATATATTGAAAACCTCAGGCTACCATAAAATTTAAAAAAATTAACATATTTAGATACTTAAATAAATACAAATAATTAATTATATAATATGAACATTGTACATAATTAAAAAAAAACTTATATTTTCGATGAAGTCTTCTGCTCTTTATATGAGTCTTCTATCTCTATTTTGTACTTCTTTATTTTAAAATTACACAATAATACCAGCCTTAATAAAAGATTCCTTGATTTGATCCTGAAATACAGAATTAATTTTACAAACAGACAAATTGGATTATCTATGAAAAAAATAAAGAAAATAGTGTAAATTATTGTTGATGTTTTGAAAAAAAAAAAAGAAAAAGAAAAAGATTTTATCAGATTAAGATATTAAGATCATCGTGAATATTTTTATTTCTGTTATGTTAAGTACCTATAAAGATTTACTTCAAGCAATATTAGTATGTGAAGAATTAAATGATTCCACTGATATCAAAAAAAGACCGTCTGATTATAGGCAAATACAAGATTTTTCATAATAAACTTAAGTGTTATAAAGAATTTGTCTAGTAAGTGGATGAACAGTCACTATCAATAACCCATTTTAATTTTGGATGAAGATTCCTTGTATGTTTCTTTTCATGGTAAAGTCCTAGGAAAGGAACCTATTTTAAAATAAAAAGATATTAAAGGAAGTCAGTGATGGGTGATTTAATTTAGGACAATTTTGTTAAATAAATTTTTATCACTTCAGAAATTTTAACAGTGAGTAGTTAGGTCAGGTTTAGAAATCTTATTGTTTTATTTCTATTCTATTCTAAGGTATTTTTTGAAATTTGGTGAGATAGATTATGAAGGATATGCATCCTAATTCACTATATGATTTGATATAATGTTGGAAAAATTAATTGAAACCCCATGCATTATTTTAATGTTCATACTACTAATTGTATATTTGTAACCTTATGTGGCATGCTCATGTTTATATCAAAGAATAAAGTTGTTTTTTTTTCATTTAATTTGTTTATATTTTGTTTGAATGATGTTCCACCCCAATAATGTCAAATTTTCTGTGACAAAGGTTAAGTAAGATCTCTTAATTTTACTGAACTTCTTGAGCAGGTATAACTTGATAACTGCGATCTACTTGAAGCTATAAAAAATGAGACAAAACTACACATGATCCCTAAAACATTATTAGGACTTCCTGATGACTTTATTTACAAAACAACTGTCAATTATGCATACTATGGGTGTTGCAGCCAACACATGCTTAAAAACAAAAGATTGATAACATATGTTTTTGTTGTGTTAAAAGCAGATGTTCTCTTTTGTTTTTATGCTGTAAAAAAAACAAAAAATATACACCATTGAGTCTCACTGTGTGCACAAACATCGGCTGACATGTTTCCTCAATCTACTTAGTCTTAGTAGCCAGCAGGCGGCCATCTTTTCGCTAAACTAATCATTTTGGTCACGGAGGGCTGACTACGTCGGCTCATCCTCCTATAGGACAAGGTGGGCAGATATACCTGTTTTCAGAATCTACCTTCAGGAGTACATAACCAACCCACAGCAAGGGCCCCATCAATCACCCACGGTGAAATAAAGACATTCTTTTTTTTTTTCCTCTTTTGTTCAACTTAATTTTTTTTTTTTAATAGTTTTAAGTTGGATCAAGTTACTTTTTTTGTTCTTCTTTTTTTCTAGTTTATATGTTTGAATATTTTTTTTTTACAGTTTATTATGTTCAATTATTTAAAATACAACAATAACAAAATTCGGGTATTCATTTATTTTATTTTCCCTACTCTTCACGGTCGGGCTAGTAAAGGTTCCTTTTTGAACCCCTACCCACATAACATTTTGGTCATATCCGGTTCGGATATTTTTCTTATTAATTTTTTTTTTCTCATGGTCCTCCGGTTGTTGAATTTTGTTATCATACATTTAATTTCATCTTTTTTAAAATTATTTTTTATAGAAAAAAAATTATTTTGTGAGGTGCTCCATTCCGCCACTAATTAATTTTATTTTTCTCGCCCTCTCTCTTCACTTACTATCTTTCAATTTCTTTCTCATTTATATCTTTCACCAAAATGATGAAGAAGATACCAGAGGATATACAAATTAAATTTGAAAAACTCAAAGAGAAATTAAACAGTTATGCATACCAAATTAAAACTTTTATTTCGCAAGGGCGTGGTTTTGCAAAAGAACCTGAAAAATTATTCCTATTTAAAGGAATGTGTTTAGAACTAAAACCTTGTTTCATTTCCTTCTGTGAGATCTATAATTCCCTTAAAGAACTGTGCTATGAATTGAATGTTTCAGAACTCTTTCCAACCAAAGGAGATTGCTCCCTCTTTAAAACCGTGCAGGATTATTATTACAAGGAGTGCACAATTTACCAAATTATATGAATCCCACTCCTGTTGCTACTACTTCTTCAGCAGAACTTTCCACGCTGCTACACGCAGCTAGAATTGATGAAAGTCGGGTTGTCACAGCCAGATTGCCCCAAATAAATTTACCTGATTTTAGTGGCGATTAAACTGAGTGGCCTAAATTCCGTGATACATTCAGTGCCCTCATTCACAATGAGCTGGCTTTATCGGATATGGAATAATTTCTATTCCTGATTCTTGCCCCAAAGGTACTGCTCGCTCTCTAATTAGCAACATAGAGATATGTCTATCTCAATAGATATATACATTTTATACATATATATACACACACACACACACACACATCTCACTGCAGATAATAATCACCAAGCCTGGAATCTATTAAAGAAGCATTTTAAATCTAATATCTTTTAAATCTATTAAAGAAGTCACACACTCTCCTGATGACATTCGATACAATGTAAAAGTTTATTATTTTTGGGAAAATAATAACTACTATAACTACTCGAAATGAACAAATGAACAAAATGAACCTTTAAATTATATTTAACATAACATGTGCTCCAAAATTTACAAAATCTTTACTAAAAATTCTGATTTTTAATTAATTTAGTCAATTGACAATAGGTATTAAATTGTGTTTCAATTTTAGGACTTACCTAAGTATATAACAATCCACTTCTAAACTATAACAAATAATATCAGAAATAACTTACTTTGCAAGAGTTAGCAATAATTAAATGTGCATTCTGAACCCAATCAACTATATCATCACTCTTGGGATGTTTTAATTTGGAATTTCCTGAAAAGGAGGACATTTCATGGCACCATCTGACCCATTGATTTTCAATTTCATCCTGTAAATTCAAAGAAATCAATCAAGCTATTCAGAAGAAGTAAGTATTTTAATAAAAAACAAAATAAACTTTCTAAAAAATTTCATAAAATAATCCCAGTCTTCAATCAAAAACTATGTATAAAATAAAGAGCATAACTTTTAAAAACTGTTAAATAACAAATTCATATACCATAGATACCACACAAAAGTTATTTTTAGACTGAATATTTGAACTTATGTCATGGGTAAACAAAACAAAATCCTCTCGACTTGCTAATGTTGTGATTCACTGTCTTATTTCAAACAATCAAATAGATACCATTCTTATTATTAAATTTACATTAATAAACATAAAAACAAATACATTTTATCCTATATGTAAATTAACTAATTAAATTAAAAATATAGATTACAAAATAAAAAATTAAGATGAATAAACCGCCTTAATACTTACATTAACACTGAATTGTACTCGGTCAGATCTCATAGTAACGGATTTTTTTTAGGCAGTGAATGAATTTTTGGTGGGAGCCTGAGAGCTTCAATAATTTGATACATAAAAATTAGTTAGAATTGGTTGAGCCATAAGTTAGACATGGGAAAGAATGAAACATGCGATATATATCCCCTAGCAACCATGACGCTGTGGAAACAAATCTTAGAATGAGGTTTAACCTGTGTCTAATTCGCATGCTACCTCAAAAATGGTTTATTTTTGGACTTAAAAAGCACAGGGCCCATTTTACGTAGAATAGGAACTTGGGTGTTGATATCCACATCAAAATCTTTAAAACCTAATTTACACTGTCTCGAACCGCTGACTTACCTCTGTCAGAGTTGTGTGAAGTAATGACACTTTATTATTATTAAAATATCATTACATCACTTACATACTAAATGTACAAATAATAACAAATACTTTCACAATAATAATTTCAATCAAAAGCACATGATTAATAATATAAGAAAAATATACCTTAAATTTTTGTAAAATGCCAAAGAAAAGAGGCTGTAACTGCGATGTGCAACCGCCAGGGATTATCATATAACTGATATTTTTTTTATCAAACTCATTAGCATAGGTGTTTTTAATATGCACATGAGGATCATAAATATCACCAATAATCATGGCAGGAGCAGTCAGATGCCTACAAAATTATATATTGATTCAATGGATAGTAAATTTGAAAAAGTTTATTATTTATTACATACTGAGCCAATAATAAAATTACCTTAGGACAACTTCTAACCATTTTTCAATAGTAGAAACATCATTTATTCCATTTGCTTGGATTAAAATCGGTTGTACATCAGGGTTACAAGCAATTTTAGATTCAGTAGGAGCCTGAAAAAATACCAAAAAAAAATCATAATCATCATCTATGATCCTCGTTACCGCTTTGGGGTGTAAGGTTCTGGTTCAATCAATAGCCACCTACACTTCTCACTCTTTGCCACCAATCTTTTCTCTTTTCACTTTAAATTCCTTCTACAGAAGGCTTCTTGGACATACAGCTTCCAGATGATTCCGGGCCTACCTCCAAGCCGCATCCCCTCTACCTTGGCCTCATAGGTCTTTTTGGCAAGATGATGGTTTGGTATTCCAAGAAGATGGACTAACCTCCTTAGTCGGGATTCCTCTATAGTGGTGTGTATGATATTTATCCCAAGACTGGTTATTATTGTGGTATTCCTTATCCTATCCTGTCTGGTTCTATCTTCCACCTTCCGTAGGTATCGCATTTTCATAGCCTGGATTTGTCCTTCATGTTTTGTTGTTATCACTTAGGAGCTGGAGGAATATGTCAGCAGTGTTACAAATCTGGACCTCTATACCTTGATTTTGGAATCTTTCCTCACCTCTTTTCTATTTAGGAAGATTTAATTTAGCCCAAAACATTCATCCAGCAGAATTAATACATTCCTGGATTTCTGAATCATTATAACCTGACTCATATAGATGAGCCCAAAGGTACTTGAACATTTCAACTAGTTCAAATCTGACCCTGTTTATCCTGAATATTCTCATTACTCTCCTAGTTTTTTTCCCAAACCGCATTACTTTTGTCTTTTCGGCATTGATTTCCATAAATCCATGATTTCCATAAACAGACAGCAATTCCTGAAGGAGAATACTTTGATTGTACTGCAGGTTTCTATCATTGTTGTCTAATACTGTCATATCGGCAAATAAAAACAGACTATAAGTAATAGACCTTAAGTTAGATTATCCTAGATGAAAACTTTTGAGTCTCCTCCACTCTTTTTAACATCATATCAATGACCAGAACAAATTGCAATGGGCCAAGACTGGAGCTTTGACAGACCCCTAATTTAGTTTTAATCTCTTTGGAAAGGCCATTTCCTATTTTAACAATGTTCCTCTGACATAGACAAAGCATATCAACTGCCAGTATTAGGCCCCCATCAATATTACATTCTTCCAAATAAAAATAAATAAGCTACCACTTTTTTTTGTAAAAATTGAGTTTGAAGGATCGAAGTATTGGATGTCACTCTATCTGTTCAAAACCAGAGATAGAGCCAGTTTAACAGTCCAATGTGTTTTTGATATCAAGTTGAAGTGCAAGAGTGGATCAAGTAGCTTGTTCTACTCTAACACTCCTAAATGCTCTGTAATATAACTTTTAACTGAAATGTAAGGATTTACTTCCAAAGCTGGTGTAAACTTTCTTCATATTCAAATCCAATAAAGCAAATGTGAATAGCTGAAACCCAAAGTAATTTTCTTTTAAAACAATGAGAAACCTATACCAGTTCTCAGGTGAAAAACTGCACAAGGATGTTATTGACAATAGATAATATTAATAAGATAACAATAGTCCAGACATCTTTCAACATAGGTTTAACCATAGAGAAGTAGCTGAGGGGTGAGTTCAAAGAAGAGATCATACAATAACTCTTGTTTTTAGTTTCAACTGAAGAAGCTTACACTTACTTTGTGTTTTCTTCCTTGATCACATTTCCCCAACCAACTTTTTCTCGATAAGTTTATAACAATTTATACTAGATTAACCTATCAATTAGACAAATACCATAACTATTATAAATATAAAATAGCTAAATTTAAAAAAAATGTTCAGTGTTAATTAATTTGAACAAAATACCTTTAGGATTACTGTAGTGGGTAACAGCCTTCCATTGGCCAGGCATGATACAATAACAGAAGCTTGGCAGTTTTCCCAATCAGATTTTCCAATGAGACTGCTCTGTTTTCCTGTAAAAAATATCAGTAATATTACAAGAACTGAATTAAGATAGAATCAAGTTAGCAATTTATTTTTACTCTGATTACAATTCATGTAAAATGATAAAGAAGTATAATCCATACACTTATTTATGATATAAAATGCTTTCTAAGATGCTATACAGTGAAATAATGAAAAATTGCATAGTTTAATATAATTGATACATTACATTAAAGGGTTTTTAAATAAAAATAACAAGAGGAAAATTAAATCACTCTTCATTTATGAAGATTAGACTGAATAATATTATTGAATTTTAATTTTTAAGCAGTAAATTATTAATTGTAAATAACATATTAAATTTTAATTGAAAATAAAAATTACTTCTTTTCAAAGTCACCAAATTTACATGAACATATGACTTTTACAAGTTTAATACTTAATAATGTATTTATTACATTCTTAAAATATTAAAAATGAAGAGATATTATGGTATGTGTAAATGCTGTAAACCTTGAGATGAAGGCAAGAATAGGAACAAAAATAGATCATCTTATTCCATAAAGAAAATTTTAAAATTCCAAGTATTATTTCACTCTGCTTTTGGTAAGTAAATTTTGATAGGGACAGGTAATTTAATAATAATCCAAAATGAAAAGTTTTCACATCAAGATACAAACAAATTAGATCCTACCAAAAATTAGAAACTATTTCACAGAGTTTTTTTAACCCTATCTAAGAAGAAGAAGCAGTATTAAATAATGTAGAATACAATATTAGGAACTACATATATAATTATACAAATGTGCACCTGATGAATTGAAGTTAAGGGGAATTTCATCAAAAGCTATAATATGGTGAAGCTGAAGATGATTACTATTCATCGTAGCCATAACAAGTTTTTTAAAATTATCTGCTTCTTTGATCAGGCTTTCTGGAAGAGGGATGTTGGTAATTCCTGGTTTGAAATGAGACAAATATTTCTTTATAAATCTAAAAACCCAACTTGATGATGCCTGCAACATTAATTAATTAAAATTTTAATTACTTTAATTTCAAATTATAAATTCAAGAATTTTTTAAAACATAAATTGTATTACTAAGGAAAACTATTCTATTTGTAAACCATATTTTTTTTTTAAATAATAATAATAGTTAAAAATAAGTTATTTGTTTCAACTTATGATGTTTTGAATCAAATAGTTTGTAACTCAAAGTTTTAAGGTGTAAAAGATGAAAGATCTTAATCAATAGAGAGATTGACATAGGATAGAATTCTATAGCCAACAATATAGAAAACAGTTAAAGAGACAGTTGGCTGCTAATTTGGCATAGGTTTTTCACCAAGAGTAGGAGCAGCATAACAGAATTGATTCAAAATTCAAAGTTCTTAGATCAGGGCCTCCCAACCGAAGTTCCCCAAAATAATTTAGGAATGGGCCATTCCACGGCAACTCAACAGAGGTTTGAACCTTACCATCTCAGATTTTGCAGATGTAGTGTATGTATCTCCAGCCTTTCTAAGCTCCACCAAAAAAGACGGATCACTTTATTTGCATCAAATAATGAAGAGGTTCTGCCATTTTCCTACTTCTACAGAAAGGGTTTCACCTCCAAAAAAGGTTGGGAACCTCCGTCTTAGATACACTGATATTTATACAATGATATAATAACAAGAGAAGATATTTGCTCTCTTCAAAAGGGGCTTATTAAGTCTTAAAAGAATTTTTACTTTGGTGATGTAGCCCTCTGAGATATTCATGTGCTAACCTGCTAAAAAGTTATTTGCTGAAGTAAAGTATAAACAAGTTTTGCGAGTTTGTGTACTTGATCGATTTCATTTCACTTAAAAACAAACAAATAACTTTTAAATAAAATGACATTTCTGCGAAAGAATAAATGAAAATACTAATCACCTAAGATCAAAACTTTATAATCTTTACTGTGGCTTTTACAAACTAGCACAGGTTGCAAGAATACAGCTATCATTTCAAATTAATCCACTTAAATATTAAGTCTTTTAACATAATAAGGTTGAAAAATTTTCTATTTGAAGTAGTTTAAAAAAATATATTTTTAAAGCCTAAAACAATTTTCTTTTACAAATAACTTGAAAACTATCCATCTCTGGAAAAATTTGAATGCATATAAAACCCTCAGTAAAACAAAAAATCATCAAAAGTGGACCAATATTACCACATAAGGAGACCAATTTTACTTCAATCAATATCTATTCAATCTACAGGGTGTCCCAGAAAAATGGTTCACCCCCTAACCTCTACAATTTTCGGAAATTTAATTTGAAATTAATTAACAACATAAATTGAATTACCTTGAAGGTAGCTCCTGTAAGCTGGGCTGCTTGTTTTAACAAATCTGAATGAAAAATGGATTTATTTTCATCTAATTGAATTAATATCCAGGCAAGGAGCTTTGCATCCCGACTGGCCTGAGACCCTCGCACTGTAGGCAACTGGTGCCTTAATCTCCAACGATAATACCATCCTGGACTGCATCTCATATTTGAAAAGCCAGCTTCTTCATACATAACAGCTGCTTTCAAACGAATCTATAACAAAAGAATATGAAAATAACAAAACTGGGTAATATAAACAAAAAAAAATCAAGAAGGCAATAATTTTTTTAAATTACTAAAATATTGTCGAAATGGATGTTGATCTGGAAATAAATTTAACACTTAAGTATTTACATACAAATGTTTTAATTGATAGATAAATGTAAACAATAGAAATAAATATATAATATATAAATTTGGATATAGAATTAATTTCCTTTGTTATGTATTCCACCAAACTAATAAGGCATTGGTTGATGAAATATATTGCATCATATTCTTTTAAATGAACATGCAGCCGATGATAAAAACTTTTTTTTTTTTTATCATAAGTCCAAATGGTTGTAAGCTGATGTGGACATAAGTAGAGACCTGACTATAAAAGTGTAAACTATTTATAAATTAAAAATTTCATAAGAAATCATTATGCTCTAGAAGGCAAGGAGAGGATTTAACTTCTAGAATTATAAGAGGATAGAGAAGGTATTGATGAAATGAAATGAAAAATTATTTTATTCTGGGACATATGTCTCCTAAGAATGAAGAATGAAAAAGAATAATACATGGTTTAGACATTAAGATTTTTTTCTGGCAAGCATTTAAATGTTTCCAGTGAGTAAAATGAAATTACACTGGGATCTTGGCTAAACTACTGTTTATAATGTTAAAGAATATATACCTATTTATTTGTTCACAATGATGTGGAGGTTTGGTAATACAAAAAGTGAATGAATACATGTTGTTTAAAGGAAAGAATGGATGAAGATTGGTGAATGGAGATGGGAAGACAATTCCAGAAGGAGATTGCATGTACGATGAAGGATTTGCTGAAGAAAGTGGTTCTACAGGAAGGCATATACAAATCAATCGGTTGGGATCTGGTGTTTAATGGGTGGATGGATGAATGAAGAGTGAGGAAATCAAGGATATAGGTAGGTTTTTGATTTTAAGAACTTGGAATAGAGAAACACCAAGGAGGTATTGAGAACAATATTTCACTAAATGGATGATTAGCTTGAACATTGAAAAATGTAACTCAAAAGTTTTTACTCTCCGACGCCCACCAGAACCACCGGATCTAATCCTTAAAGGTAAAAATTTGAAATGGAATCCTGCCAGTGAAACAGTAAGATACCTAGGAATTCACCTAGATCGCCGCCTTACCTGGAATCACCATTTCAACATCAAACTAACTCAAACTTATGCAAGGTTAGCAATGCTATATCCTATCCTAAACAGAAATTCCAAACAAAAACAAGAAACAACTATTCCTAGATTTAAAACAATTCTCAGGCCACTGCTGATGTACGGCTGTGAAATCTGGGGAGCAACATCCTTCACGAAAAGAAAAAAAAAACAACAATCTTTTCAATATAAAGTCCTAAGAATCACAGTTAATGCTCCTTGATTCATAAGAAATAGCCAATTGCATCGCGAATTACATATGGAGTCAATAGAGGATCATATCAAAAAACGGTTCATGAAGTTCCACTCCCAGTTGCCGACAGCTAAAGAAGCTGTGACCTACAACCTCAACCCGAAGACTGAAGCCCAGACTGCTGCAAGACATTCTGTTGTAAACTTTAATAAATATAAAACTAATTCTTAGTCACACTACCTCAATTTTACTTTTTATTATTACTCATTTTATTTATTCATTATTATTATTATTATTTTTTTCTTCTCTCGTCCCTTTTCACTATTAGAGGACAATTGTTTGTTTTATTTAAGTGTACCAATATCATTATTTTTTATTATTAATTTTACATTCCTCTTTTATTAAGAAGCATTACTCTTATCTATTTATTTATTTTATTTTTTTCTTCTTTTAATAACAACACTGTATATAGTTAAGGATGTCTTTTGTAAGAGAATATACCCCACCCCCCCATAATCAACTGTTAAATATATATATAATATAACGGTTACATCAACCATGTAAGGCCCATACCAGACCGATCTGGTATAAAATAAAATAAACAAAAAACCAAGGAGGTATTGCCTTTGGGAGTTTGGATAGAGCCACTTCAAATCAGTATACCAGCGGGAGACAACTGAGAGCAACTTAGAAACCCAAAGATAAATCTTACAAATCAATTCATGGGTCTCTTTAGCCTCGATTCTAGCCCTCCTCAGACCAAGAAACCGTAGTCAAAGTTGGAGAAGACGAGAGAGGATACTACAGTTATGGATTTGTATGTGATTTAGGAAATGTGATTATTCTAGAAAAGGTGTTGGTCAAAGGTGACTCCAAGGTTTTTTATTGTAGGATAGAAGTGAACCGGTTGGTTGTTAAGGAAGAGTAGAGGATAGTAAGGGAAGGAAAGAAGAGGGTATTAAGGGAGGGAAATTGATGAATGATAAGAGAAATATTGATTTGCTATAGGTATGGATTAGAGATAATATACAAAAGGTACGTTATTTTTTATAGGAATACAAGTATATAAAAAGAATAAATCTTGATTTGATGAAGTGTCTAAACATATGCAAAAAAAGAAAACTGCTTAATTAGAAGCTCCAAATTAACCCAGAACATAATGCTATCTACTTTCTAGACTTAAAGAATGAATCATTTGAATTTCTCAGAAAGAAAAAAAATGTATCTAAAAACATCATTAGAAAAACAACTCCTACAGACAAAAAGTAACTCTAGGTGGTGAAACACTGGTTAAGTGAAAATGTGGAAAGTATTATGTTAAACACAACATTGATACAAAAGGTTGTAAAGAATTCAGTATCGAGATAAATATGGAAAAATATATACACATGGTCAATAGGAACTGTGAAACCCATTATTATATGGGATAGATATAACTGAAATTTTTAGAAATTGAAGTATCTACTCCCTAAAAACCTGTAAGTTAGAATTCACAGAACTATTATTAAGATCTTGGAAAATCAAGCGTTCTTCACATAAACTAATAAGAAGTCTTGAAGACATTTCATAAATAATTTGGTGAAAAGTACTTTCCAAAAATTATTTTTGGTAAAAACCGTATATAAATTATTTTATATTTTAAGTTGGGCTATGTTTGTAAATAAATTGCAGTATTTTAAGTTAAATAAACTGAGATTACAAAATCTTATTTCCCATTCATATCACCACGAAGTAAAATTTACAAATGTTAGTAATAATAAAGTACAAAGTAATATTAGTATTCTAGAGTTGCAGAACTGAATTATTTCAAACTGAGTATGTACATAATTACTACCTTAAAGTTATTTTAATTTATTAAATAAATATTAAGATACTAAATTAATACAGAATATATATATTTGATCAATAATTTGCACATTCATTTCAAAGTAGTTTATATTTCAAGATATTTTTAATTATTAAATAGTATATTACTTACTTCTTTACTTGATGGCTTTTTTTGTTGAAGGCAATACCAATCCCATATCATTTTATCAACTTTTGGATCAGTTACATACTTAGAAACATCTCTTTCCTTCACAATACCTGGGCATAGTACAGTAAGGAATCAAAATTCATATTCAATACTGAGTTGAATAATCAAACAATTAAATTTCTTACCATTTGAGGAATCACTGACCCATTCACATATTCTTTTACGATCAATGTTAAAAATTTTACTGGCCATTTTCTTTGACGTATAGTTAGTGTAGCTTACAACTTCTTTCTTGAATGCAAGAGGATATTTAATTTGTATTTTATCAAGGGATGACTCATTGGTTAGCCTGGAGTATATAACAAAAATATATTCATAATATAGTTCAAAAAGGGAAAAAAATGTATAAATATAAAATCACTAACCTTTTTGCATAAAGAAAGAACCATAAACTTTTTTTACTCGGTTCTTGTTTTTCAAAAGAATGAATAATATGTTGCACTTTATCAACCACATCTTGCCTGTGAAGCACATTAGTTCTTTCAAAACTTCTCAACCACTTAATGAACTCTTCATCTGGGCCACACTAAAAATATATGACTAGAATAAACCTGTATCCATCAAACTTTGGCTAAATAAGAAAAGATATACACGATTTTAAGTAAATCAAAACCATGAATATTGATGAAATTCCATTTCAATTTGCACTATATATCCCAAAAATGAAATTTAGATAATATGTATTGTCAATTCTCTAAAATTATTATTATTTATAATCATCTTTTCTCATTCACATAAACTGATAGGGGAACAAAGCAGTTACTCTTTCTTGTAACCTGGATGAGAAAATTCTAAGGGAACAGTGAAAAATACTCAATAACTATTTATTTAAAATAGTTAGACCAACACCTAAAATGGAAGCTGCAATAAAACAAAAAGATGAAATCTCCCATTTTAAAATATTTAATATTAACTTCAAATTGTGTCACAAAGAAGGGATTAAAAGTTATTGTTGTTATCATGGAAGAAAAATTTATTGAAAGTTGGAACAGTATTGAAGTAAAAAAAAAAAAAAATGTGAATCCCCTTAAATACTTTGATTTTTCTCAATGTTTTCGTTGTTTTGAATTCAGAAGAAAAAAAAGACCTTTGCATTTAATTCAACACATAATGTAACCTGAATTTTGAACTCCATATTTAAATATTGTAATTTTTCCAAAATTATTGTTACTCCAATACATTTTAAAAATATTTGTATAGGAACTTTATCTATTTTCACATATCTCAAAAATATACCAGTTTATCTTCAAAAATATCTCTATCTAATAAAGAATGAATCTCAACCTTCCCACTCAGGCTAGAAAAGGTTGGTAACCTGTAAGATAACTTCAAAGTACTCCAGAAATGGACAAACAGGAAACTAACGAAAAACAATAATAATAAATTATATCATAAAAACTGAAAACAAGAGATAATAAACTTACATAATTCACATCAATTTCATTGACAATAGGTCCTCGAATACTCTGTTGAGATTCATGAATCCAACCAGATATTGTTCCCTTATTAACTTTAAAATCTAATGCTGCTTTTTTAATAGAATGTTTCAAAGCATAAGAGACTACTTTGGTTTTAAAATGTGGAAAATATTTTTTCCCTTTCCACTTTAATGAAATTAAGCTTTGTTCATTAGAAATTGCATTAGCACAGTCTTCTGGATTCATATATTCAGTAGGATACATTATTTTTTGTTTATTTTGAGTATTATTGAATTCAGACTTTTGAGATGATTCGTAAGTATTACAGTCTATTTCATCATTGTTTTCATAATTAAACATTTCTGGAAAACAATCATTATAATTTTTTACAGTCTCAACATTGTCATCACAGATGTTTAGCATCTTTTTCTTTAATTGTTTTCCTTTTTTGTTTAAATGTCAGTCTTTTTTCATCATCATCAGTCTTTTTTCTAGAGGAAAAAACATTAATTATATTTCTCATATTTTCAACAACAGTATAAATAAATAAATGAAGCAGCTATAGTAGCTGATTAAAAATGAATTTAATATGATTGTATAATGTTCGTAAATAAAGGCAATACATTTAATTTAATGACATACCTTTTTTTAAGTTACATGATGTACTATTATCAGAAGATGTTATCTATCTCTGAATATAATGACTTCATAAAATAATCAGACAATGCATGCATGTGGTGATTCCTAAAACAATATAACAATGGATATACAAAATACAATGGCTTATATTAATGATTACATAATAATTATGGTGAAAACAACCAATGTGATTCAAAATCACAACAAAACCATATACTTATGTATGTTGTAGAAAAAAAGTTTTATTATTTGATTTGTAAATAAAACAGTAGATGGAGACACTGTGACACTGCTTATGATAATAGTTGTTTGAGGCTCAGTCAGGTGTCAGCAACCATCATGAAACATACTTTTTGTCTTTTGTTATAAAACCCTCCCTAAAGCCACAACACTTTGGTAGCAGACCATGGTTTAAAGTGTAAAAGGTGAAGTGACAAGAGTTATTTACGTGTATTAACGGATATCTAAGCTTTGTGATTACTTAGGACTGAAATCAAAACACAGAGGACAATGAACACCACAGTATTCAACACTGAAAAGCTTGCTGTGGAGAATTACAGCATCTAGTCGATGAAAATTGAAGTTTATTTAGAGACTAAAGGATTATATGAAGAAATAACAGAAAAGGATCTGCCGACTGGAGAAGATGCAATTTGGACTAAGAAAAATAAACAGGTACTGTCTAATATTATTTTAACAGTTAGCAATGATATATTGCTGTCAATCAGAGGTGAAAAGTGTACAAAAAAAAAAGTTAGGGAAAAATTAAGAGAAAGGTTTGAGGGCTTTCCAAAGGAAAATGTGATGGATTTAATATTTGCCCTTGCCAAAATTAGGAAAAACAGTGGTGAAACATTAGATGAATATCTTACAAGGTTTCAATGTTTAGTCCAAGAGATATTTCAACTGGGTAGATCCCTGAAAGACAGAGGATCAGTGAGATACATTATAGAAGACTTACCACCCTATTATGACCCAGTTGTTAACCCCATTTTGGCTAATAGAAACATTGAATTTATTGAATTAAGGCAAATTCTTTTATCATTTGAAAGGAGGATCACCGTCAATAGAAATGAACTAGCATTAAAAACATATAATGAAAGGCCAAACTTCAGTCCAAAAGTTTGTTTTATTTGCAAAAAAACACGTCACCTAAAAAATGAATGCTGGTTTAACAAAGAAAATAATAGACGAAACTGTAGAAATGGCCCAAGACCTCGTCAAGGACGTCGACTAAGGGAACAGTGCTCTGCCACCTCCCAGGTCTTGGTGGAGGGGCGATTTCTCTAAAAAGTGGATTACAGCAGGCCTTCAACTCATCAAAGAACTTGATGTGTTGTCGGCCTCCGGCAGAGAGGGGAGTTGGAGCTCTTCTAGGATGACACTGTTCTTAGCCCTCTGGAGCGTGGTTCCCCGGACTATCTTACGGAGTATAGATCCTTGGAAGCCCTGTAATCGTGTGAGTGTTGTCTTGAAGAGGTGTCTCATGAGTGGGGCACCGTGGAGCAATGTGGGTCTTATCACTGATTTGTAAATTTGGAGTTCCAGTAGACGAGAGTTGAGGAGATGTGAGCAAGTGGTGCAGCCTATAGGATTTGAGTCGGGCTATCTTGAGTCTCTCCTTGGCGTGATGAGAGAAAGTGAGATGACGGTCTAGTGTACGCCAAGGTAGAGGATGGAGTTGGAGATTTTCCGGCCCTGTTGGTCAACTACAAATCTCAGGGGCAGGCTACACTTTTTACCTTTCTGTCTTAGCTGGGTTCACCCTTATACCATCTTTCTTCAGGGCGTCCACTATGGTGGCAGAAGCTTCCTGGGCAAGGGCGAGTGCCCGTTTAGGACTGGCACTGGAGGCGTAGACCCCTATGTCATCAGCGTAGGCTGCAACCACTGCTTCCTTATGTTCTAAAGACACAATCGGCGCCGTGAAGATTACAAAGAGCAATGGTCCCAGAACTGAGCCCTGAGGTACTCTGCAGGTGGTGGGGGCTGGAGGAGAGAGGTCTCGTATCGCCGACTCGTACCACGAACGATCTGCCAGTAAGGTAACTTCTTAGTCGGCAGAGGGTGGCAGGAAACCTGAATTTCTCCAGCCTATGGAACAGGAGCGGGTGAGACACTCTCAAATGCCTGGCTGCAGTCCAGGGAAATGAAGGCCGTTGCTCGATTTTTCCTCATTTGCTCAATGGTGAACGCCTGGAGCTTTGCAAGATGATGATCACAGGAGACACCCCGCAGAAAGCCGGTTTGTTCTGGTGGTATGATGGCCTCAGCTAAGCAATGGTCCATGAGATGTTGCTGGACCAGCCCCTCAAACATTTCGCTCATGTGTGGGAGGAGGCTGATTGGGCGATAATGCTCCGGTAGTTCCCCTTTCTTCCCCGGCTTGAGAAGTGGCACCACTATTGCTTGCTTCCAGGCTGTGGGGAAGTACGATAGGCACAGGCAGGAGTTATAGACGTTCAGGAGAAAAGCCTTACCTTTCCTTGGGAGCATCTTCATCAGTACGTAAGGGATTCCATCACTGCCTGACGCTTTATTACCTTTGGTGTGGCGTAGAGCCGATTCCAGCTGGCGATAGGTGGAGAAGATTACCGCATTGGTGGACTGCCAGGTTGTGGTGTGAGAGCATTGATTGTCCACTCAGCATCCCGAGCAGCGTAGCTAGAGGCCAAAAGATCTGCCTGTTCGTCGGGTGTCATGAGATTGCCATCTTTAGTGAGGTGAACCATCCTCCGCTTGGTCACGTGAGTTCGAACCAGCTTCCAGAATTTACGGTGGTCGTCATGAGTTCTTCTAAGCTGTTCATGCCAGAGAGAGGTCCTCCAGGCACTCATGAGATTCGCTATCTGGCGGGTCATTGCATTAATGGCCAACTTTAATCTGTAATCATGCGTCCTTACGTAGATGTTGCGGAGGTTGTTGCGCTGACCAATGAGGGGAATAACATGCTTCGGAGGCTTCCTGATGTAATTGGGACGAGGTGAGAACTTTGGGATGGTCATGCCTGCAGCATCCTGGATGGTCGAAGTGAGAAGCTCCATTGCCTCGTCCACCTCATCTGGCGTACGACATGGAACTATCGAAGGTATCATTACTTCAACGCATGACCTATATCCTCTCCAGTCCGCTTTTTGAAAGAGGTATTTACTCGCTGGAGGTCTTGCAGGAGTGCCTTCAAATGTGTAAGTCACGGGCCTGTGATCTGATGGGCCGTAAGGGAGTGCATTGCAATCCGTGACTATATGGGCGTATCTGGTCAGGAGTAGGTCAATCGTTGAAGTCCATGTAGAGCGGGTCCCATGTCGGAATGTATGAACCCCTGGGTGAAAAAGGGCAAGCCTGGTCTTAAAGATGTGAAACATACTCTTTGTTTTGTGTTATAAAAACCTCCCTAAATCCACAACAATTTAGAACTTCAACCATAATTGCCTCAAAATGAAGGGGAGGGGGTATTAAATAAATTCAAGTAATAATGTAAAGCTGAAAAAATAAATTTTAAAAACAATAGACGGCTAAGAATAAAGAACTATAATATGGGTTATAAATCACTAACCAACAATATAATGCTCAGTTAATGAGTATACAAATGATTAAATTTAGCAAAGTTGTTGCTGTTGTCTGGGGCTTTAGGGCGTAAAACCCTGAGGTCATCAACGCCCATGTTTACCAAAGTATTCAGGTATATAGGAAAATATAATAATCATAATATTAAATGCGAATATTTTGAATCAATTAATAATTCTTACTCATTATTTTAATTTTCTACCACACATTTTAAAACTGAAAAATATAGAATAGGTATTTTTTTGCTTTTAACAAAATTATTATTTCCTATTTCGGGAACAGGAATCCAAAATATATTTTAAATAACTGAATACATTCAACCTGTGCTTAATAATTATCAAAATTGTTCATCATAAAATGGCGAGACCATAGTGGCCAAGCTTGTTGGAGCAGCTTGGCTCGGTAGTCAGCACTGGTTTAATACCAGACTAGGTGGGTTTACATTCTTCTAGTGATGAATCCATGGAATAAGTATCAAACTTTTTAAACTAGATACAAAAAGTTCATTAGGATAAACCTATCCTACTTCTAGTATATAAAGAGACCCTTATATGGTCAATATTGTTTAATCATATCTCTGATATATTGACTCCCGGAGGGATATATTGTAGCAATAACCTTTCAATAATATTGGTTTAGTAACATGTGGATGTAAGGGTATTCAACTACTAAAAAACTCTGAAATTGTTTGACAAAGAAATAATTCTCAAAAACAGTATTTTTTTTTTAATTCTAACTAAAAAGCAATAATGGTTGTATTTACCTACTGTGGCAGGCATCAAAAACGTATTTTTAATCATCAGCATGATTATTATTTCAATCTGCATTACAGAAGAATCTAAGAAGAAAAAAATAATTAAACCATTACATAAGAAACTTATGTCTAGAAAATAAGCCAAAAAAAAAAATCACTTAAGTTTAACATTAAATAATGGATAACTATTCATTAGTTCTTAAATAATAAAAGAATATTAATTACAATAATAATAACATTAATTTATTTGGAAACCATTTATATGATTTCAAAAACATTTATATTTAAATAAAACATGCTTAGGCAACACATAAAACTAGGTTTAATCGATTAGGCAAACTAATATTTTTTTTTAATAACAATTTATATTTTCTATTGATACAAAAATTATTTTAAAAAAATTATAATAGATGCTTAAATAAGTTGCCAAAATTGCCTTGTTAAAAAAAAGCTACCATAAAAGCCCCAGTACGTGAAGGATATTACAAATAAATTTACAAAAAAAGTAAAAAAATAGTAAATATGGAATCATATTCGTTTTATTTTTGACATATCTAATCACAAATACACTAATACCAATTATATCATTATACAATAATTATATTTAATATATAATGATATTACCAATGTAAATTTATAAAGTGGAAAGATAATTTAAGTCTCTTTGCATTTTTTTAATAAAAATCAATGAAACTTTTAATGTTTGCTATTATATTCCAAGAGAAATATATATAAAAACATAATGTTTGTTCAGACCTTATAAACACTAGAATAATCCAACAAAATTGGAAAACTAATTTATTTTCAACTTAAATTTATTTATCTTTCATACACATCAAATTTATTTATACACTAAATATATTATTCAAATCTAAATTTGTTGGATTTTAAGGATACTATATCTAAAATAGATAAATAATCAATTACAATTATAAACAAAAAGCAAAAATTTTATTGTTTTCATTTCATTAAGTATCTGTAGGAATTATATAAAAAGCTGAGAATAAGAAAGATAAACACCACAAAATATACAATATTCTAAAGAATAAACTAATTAATTTAGTTATTGCTATTAATTTATTTAGGGAAATAACTGGCACTTCTTCACATAAGTTTACAAATATATTTTGTAAGAAACATATGACCTAAATTTGTAGCTGACTTTCTTGAGCACTTTTTGATTACTAATAGATGAATAAATGGGCATCAGCTGATATAAGTAACTAACTTCTTTTTCATAATGGTGTAAATTGTATAAATTAATGGGATGAAAGATTCAAAAATGTGACAATAATTCCATACAAATAGAAATATAATGAACAAAAATCAATCCCCAACTAATTTTGATAAACAAATTTACAAAACAAGAACTAAATTAAAATGAAAAACTTAAGCAAGTATTCAATTGACCTGAAATCAGAAAGCAAAATACACATAATGAATAATACAGGCACATTACGAAAGCTCCAAATTCATTCAAGCATTTGAATAACAATACACCTACATAAAATGACTAATGATAAACTTCAAATCAGGTAAATTAAATTAATTATTAAGTACTTACATTTAAAATTATTTTTTGACCATTAAATGGAAGTTAATAAAATTACCTAGGTACATACTGATGACACAAGAATAAGTTAAAATCCTTCCTTATAAATTCTGATATATTGCAAAAGATACAATGGCCTGGATGGTGTTCAGAATGCAACTCAATTAGTAAAAAAATAGTCTTAGTTTTTAAAAATTATTTTGATTTCCTTTACAAGCACCACCCATATTATTTTTTCTTTATAACATATATGAACAACTAATAAACCTCAAACTATAATTATGTAAAAATGAAACTTCCAAGAGGTATAATGAGAATGTTTTTTAATTCAGGGTTAGGAATACTAGGGTGAGGAGCAGCAATGTATAAAACTGAATATAATTATTAAAATAAATAAAAAACAAATTTTAAGTATTATCTGACATGAAATTCTGATTATAGTAGGGTTATATTATTTGTAATTACAATAAAAGCAATAGAGAACAGAATAAATATCAGTTAAAAATTGGAACCTCACTTTCTCGCTAAGCTTGAAGTATCCAATGTGAATGCAGTCGCCAATTAACTTGGAAAGCATAAGTGATAAACAGGCTCACTGATAAACATGATTAAATAAAATGTAAAACTTAGTATAACGAATATAACAAATCATAAAAACCACTGGATTATTAAAACAAACAATCAGTTCATTAAATTATAGCAAAAATGAGTTAACTATAGTACGGAAAAAGGTTAAAAATACAAAACTACAATTCATTGTAATTCAAAAGTCAACTCAAGCTAGAACTGTCAACGAAAACAACTGACATCCCCATATGTTGTGAGTACTGCCACCCGATAACAAAACAAGTTAAATGATGAATAAAAAAAAAAAAAAAAATAAATGTATAAAATATATTTCAACTAAGTTTTATTCACACGAAATAATATGTTGTAGCTATATCAGTAATTGTTGTCTAGGTATTGTATGGCAATGATAAAACTATATACAGGTTTTTCCAGCTGATCTAAGGAAGCGATTAATACCATGTAATCTTCTAAAGTTTGTAGATTATACTGAATACCACTATTTTTAATTTGCGCTGTGTATGTTCTGTTGTAAAATGTATGCTAAATATTGTTTTAAATAAATCTTAACTTCAAACCTGTGTACATTGTAGATAGCAATAAACACCGGCAAGTATTTTGGCGAATTTTGACTGTTTACACAATGTCCAAATAACGTCAAAATAAGTTAAATATTGTATCGATTCGTTTTGTGACATTGATTCTGTAAATTAAATTGTTGTCAATCGTGGTGTTCGAAATACTAGCTTGTTTGTGTTTTTAAGGTACGGATAGTGAATGTTAATTAGAATTGCTAGATAACTTAACTATAGTCGCTCATCGTAGTCGCCATTTTGTAGTTTCTTTAAATTATATGAATTTTTGATTGAAAAAGAAATATTAATCGATTCCCACCTTGCAGAAACCAAAAATACAAATAAGTTACCAGCTTGCCTGGCTTGAAGACTGTCTCAGTAAGTGCCTCAAGAAGGTGTGTGGGTGCTTATCCTAACCCTTGAATAAAGTTTATCACTATCAATTTCTGCCTTTCATTTTATTCTAATATAATTAGAGCTTGAAAATGACAACTTTAACATTATCTCATATTGAAGGTTGAAAATTTAGATTACTATTCCTTCTTATCATAGAGTACCAGACATCTTCCATTTGATGTTACAGGTCTTTTGATGAAATGTACTTTCTTGGTTGCCTTCCTTTGGCATCATTCATTATCAAGATAATAATAAAAGAAAGTCTTACACAACCCTTACATTGAATGCTATATAAGGCAGAGTGGAGAAAGAAATGACTATTTCAACTAGAGGGCAAACAGTGGAACCTCCAGATGGTGAAAACAACATTGTACCTGTAAGC
This sequence comes from Halyomorpha halys, assembly GCF_000696795.3. Classification (NCBI taxonomy): domain Eukaryota; kingdom Metazoa; phylum Arthropoda; class Insecta; order Hemiptera; family Pentatomidae; genus Halyomorpha; species Halyomorpha halys. The sequence goes on from NW_027108234.1 coordinate 479,009, forward strand.
ATTCCATTATATGTTTACGAGTTATTTAAAAACTAAACCTAAATAATATGAACCTGTATCAAACTCGTCTAGCTGTTTGTTAGGACATAGCATCCTGTCATCTGTCACTAGCTGTCAAAAGTTAATTGATAACAAAACCACCTTTCACCTCATTTCCTTAAAATAGGCTTTATGATTATCGAGGTTCCATAATTATCTGTTATACAATGATCACTGAATGTTTGTTAGCTTTTCTTTAAAACTTCATGATCTTGCTGCTTCATTTTTTAACTCGCAAATAATAATGAAGGAGAAAACTAGGTATTCTGTGCTAAAAACATTTATTTCATAGGTAGAGTATTTTTTTTCATAAGAACTTGCTGTATATAAATCTGAATTTAATAAATAAAAAATAACATTATTTAGGTTCAACCATCCGGTTTACAAATGGAGCCACAAAGTGTTACTGATAATGAAGGGGTTTCATCACACACTTGCAATGATGCAAATTGTAGCTGCCGAGAGCCAGATTTTCCTCATGAAAAACTGGCCATTTTGGATGAAAAAATATCTAGCCCTAGGTGGGTAGTGCCTGTTTTGCCGGAGCAGGAGTTAGAATGTTTAATGCAAGCTGCTATCAATTTATGCCGTACTGGTAAGTTATTAAAATTATTTGCCATGTTCTAATTTTAGTTATGCCTTTTTTCAGTTCATGTGTTATTTTATAGTTTCACAATATTGTGTCATTGAAGCAGAAATATATTTATTTGAAATGTAGTGTTAATCCAAATTTACTTAAGACAGCTCGTTGGTTGTTAGTAGTTAGTAAAGGTTATGGTGTTATTAGAGTGACTTATTACAGTCATGCCCATTACATTTGCTATAGAAAATTTAGTTATCTTTTTGATTCCATTATTTTAATTGTTTTTACCTATCATCATAGGTGATTGCTGGATATAATTTAGTTTAATTATGAAGACTGCAAGAACTTACTGAGTGTCGTTCTTGGTTGTTTTGTTTATTTGTTTCCCCTAGAAACAATGTGATGCATGTAGTTTCTCTCTGAATGAGATATTAAGTAAACTCAAATCTATTTTAAAAGGTTTAATTGTAAAATACAAATAAAATAAATTTAGTCCAAGTATTTAAGTCTTTTTTAATGAAAAAATTATTTAACTTACTAATCATCATATATCTCTGTGGTTTTCTTTTGTTTTTCTGCCAACAAATAAATTTTCCTCAGTAAATTTTAAACTAAATTGATGATATGGTTTTGTCTTATCTATTCAATAACTTAAAATGTCTTGAAGATATCCCCAGGTACTAAATAGCAACTATTTATGCTTTTATCTGGTTCCTACAAGAAGAGGCCTTATATTTTGAGGCCTAGATTTACCTAAAAAAAAAAAGTTTTATCCAAATCTAGGAAACACATGCCAGGGTCCTCTCCTTGTTAGTTGTTATCATATTTAGTTTGTTGTTTTTTCTATTATAGTTAAAAATAATACTCTTTAGAACAAAACCTTTTAGAAATTGAGCTGTTTAATTTTATGTTTACCACATTACATATATTTTTATAATAAGAATTATAAGTTATTACAACTATAAAAATGTAAATATTAACTGCTAATAGAGTTTATTGTTGTTATTAATTTATACATTAAATTATATTATTGTCCTGTTATTATAACAGGACAAACATTCTGATATATTAACAGAGTAAACATTGAAAGCAACAAATAACTTGTAAAAAGATATAATGAAACTGAAACAAACAAATAAAAACTTATACATATACAAATTAGCTTAAAGGAAAAAAAAATTAATACATGTATAAATTAAATAGCTGTCTTAATTAAAAACATATATGAAAACTCATCAACTCTAAAAACATAAGAAATATAAATATTAACTGAAAAAAAAAAATAAAACTTAATATCAGAAACATATACAATCAATTTCAAATATTTGTACTACAGAAAAATTAATTGTACAGTTATTAAATATCTACTTATAATTTTTATTTTGTGTTTAAACTCTTAATTAAAGCTATGAAAGCAATATTAGTTAAACCCACAAAATCTTGGAAACACCAATATTGATTTTTTTTTGTTCATATAATGCATCCTATTTTTAATGCTTATGTGCGAGATGGCTTTGCGAACCTAGTTTTCAATTATTCCAGTAGATAGAGGCACTTGGCGTTATCACAAATCCACTGTTTAAACTAGCCATCATGACAACAGTTTGTTATATTTTGAATACATTGCCACAAGGTTTTGGATTTGCTAATATGAGAGTCCAGTCAATATTCACTTTTATATTTAATTATTTATTATTCATATGTTTTCAGTTATAAATATCAATATCTTAAAATAATTTTCAATGTTTATTAATGATTGGAGTATTTAATTTAGTTTCAAATTCTATTTGAATTGCATGTCATGAGGAAATTATTGAATTTTTTTATTTCTTGAAACCATATAGAAAATTTCATCTACTAAATGTTATGATTTTCTCTTAATGCTTCCAAGCTCTTTGAATTAATGAATAATTTCATTTGATAAAGAGCTGGAATACATGAAGGTCATTTGTTCTTATTAAATATCCCAGATAGAAAATGGTAAATGCTGCATGACAAAATAAGCTTCATTCAGTTTGAAAAAATTAAAAATTAGTTTACTGAGAGTATTAGTGAACATATATTCATTTTCTTTATTTAAAAAACAAAACAGTATTAATAGTTTTATTATTGTACTAATATTTTTTTTTTATATTTATTTATTATATTTTTGCATACAAGCAATTTTTTTGCAGGTTTATCATGTTAGATCAAAATGACTAACAATAACAAAAATTTGTAACTTACCATTCTTATGTTAAATGATAATCATCTTACCTTCATTGTTCTATCATTTTTGTAAAGCATTATTGATGATACCTTTAAGGAACCAAAAGTGATTGCAATATAAACAAACTGGGAATCAATTCAAATCAATTCTTCTTTACCTATTGCTCCAATGTTTATCTCTAGTTTTTTATTATTAAACATTTATTGTTTATTTATCTACTTAAAAAAAAAATTATTTTCTTTATGTTACAGGTCTTTTTGATAGTTTATCTGCTCGTTTACGAGTGTGAAACACTTGTAATGTTTGTTCCTTTATCTTTGCTTTCTTTCCCTGAATACCTGTGAACTCATCAGGCAATATATAATTGTCTTCTTTTTTCTGGTTTATTGAGAATCTTTTGATTTAAACTCCAAGTTTGATGAAATGTTTGACCAGTTTTGATCAATAAGTGAAGCATTTAAAGTTGGCATGTCTTTCAACTATGAGATAACTCATAATTAGGCATTATGATTATGTTAAAGATATGAAAGAAATTTTACCAGCGAATAGGTGATTTCTGACAAACTGCCTCTATACTTGCCTTGTACCTAATCTTATCTTCTGTCGGAGGAAGAGGTAAATATGATCAGTTTCTTAAATTATTCTGATCATGACCAGAGCAGGTGAATCACCCTTAGTGGAATAGACTGTATTCGTATATTCCAACAGAATGAGGTAGGTACCCAAATACATTTGATATGATCCAATATCCTTTTCTTTTAGTGGTGCAGTGAAATTTCACCCACTACTTTGAGGTTAAGCCACCCTAACACCAAATTGGCAAAAACATTTTGACAAATCTAAGGCCTACATTAAGATTGTAATTTCAATGGCAACATATTGTTGTGCGATCAACATTGCTCACTTGCTGTCATTAAAGATCAAACAATTTTGGCAACATTTCCCTCACTACAACTTCTCTTTTCACAAATGCAGTATATGATTGTTTTACATTATTAATGTTTTAATTATGTATTTGAAAATTACACATTCCTGTTCAAAAGTTCCTCTCAGTTGGATTCTTCTGAAGAAATATCTTTTAGATCAAAAGAACCTTGATGAAAGAATAATTTCTATGATAGATGGACAGTATTGTGGCTTTAAGACAGAGATTTTTAAACTGGATGCCTGCTGTACTCTATCCCAGGGGTGCTCCAGCAATAATATCTAATTATCACAAAGATTTTCCAATATAAAGTAGAATATACATTTTTATATCATGGTAATATCATACATTATCTGTATATTTAACAAACTAGTGGTTCCATAAAATTACTTTAGAGTTGACAATGGGTTTAAAAAATTGAAAACAAAACAACTCAAACTTGAATACTATTTTTTAACTTCTTAAATTTTCATTTATAAAGAAAAACAGATTTTTTAGCTGAACATGTGGGATGTGACACATTGTTTTAGAAAAAATTGTCCACCATGAATTATCAAACATACTCTCTCCTTAAATTACACATTTTATGACTTAATAGCACAACTGAGATTAGAAAAATTGTATAGGAGAATAAACTAATGATTTTAAACAAAAAAGTGATAAACATTTTTACTCTTCTGCCACACTTGTCACTCTAACCTCATTTGGCAATGATTCCTATGGACAAGCTTCTTTTATTGAGCCTGAACGTAGTATGTTTATCTACTACCTTTGCTGTGCAAGCTGACATAGACTCCTTACCTGCATTAGTTACTGTGGTCCAATGACCATTCTTATAGGAAAAACTGCTCTATAGATCGGGATAACATTCTACCTGGTGTCTTCAGTTTCACTTACACATCCATTCTTGATAGCGACAACCTCATCCATTCTGGTAAGGGTTTTCTCCTTTCTCGACCACCTTGTCAAGTACAGGAGATTTTAGCTGTTTCAAAGACTAATTGCTGAAAGTCGATTGCCTCAGTACTTACACATCCATCCTTGCTAGCAACAACCTCATCCACTCTGGTAATGGTCCTCTTGTCTCCTTCAAGTTGCCCTCTCCTTTCTAGACCACCTCATCTAGTACAGGAAATATTAGCTGTTTTTAAGACTAATTGCTGAAAGCCTGTTGCATCATAGTCAATGAATTTATGCTCTCTTATGTTTTGGAAAAATATGAATAGAGTTATCACACATTTATAAGATTATAAATTATAAGTTATCATACATATAACAGTCAATTTGAATACAATACAAAGCATCTGGTATCAGTGAAGTTTTTCCTAATTTCTTCTGTTGAATTGAAAATCAGCAATGTGTTCCCAGAAACCACTCCACCTAGCTGCTGGCTGATGGCAGATTGAATCTCCAATTGAGCAATAAATTGATATCTCATCCCAGTCAATCATCGCAAAGGCATTTTTGTCTCATAAGGCTCTAATTCAGCATAACTCTGCTTGATTTAGCCCTCAAACTGATGTCATTAATGTACATTTTTCTAGGGTGTTAAAAGTAAAAAAAAAATTGTTGCAATCGTCTCATCAGAAAAACTATTTGAATCGATTTGAAAATATAACAGCCCAACACTTTCACAACAAACGACTCTTCAAACTGTAACCTGCACTCATAAGTTTTATGGTACTCAGTAGAAATCTTTTCTTCATCTCTTATTGGTTCTTTTAATGGTCATTGTTCCACAGGAAATTTCAACTGGGTCGGTTCCTCCCATGATATAGACACCTAAAGAATATACTATACTTGGCCAGTGTGCAGGGTTCATTTTTCCACAGTCCTTTAGTAGTTAGTTTTCTTATTTCCTTTACTTCTTCTTTGGCATTCTTCACTCAGATGGCCAAGTCAGAGACTAAAATGAAAAATTCAGTGGTCCTTCTCAGGTATTTTGGACTTCTATAGAGCTTTATTTGCATACCAGATGGAGAAAGTCAAACCAGTTTCTCAAAAAATAGTGCATTTGGAGTGTGTGCTGGACATACTGTTCACCTCCTCTTTACTCATCGAGGGGAGTGGAGCCAATATGAAGCTTTCAGAACAGGTGAGCTCCTCTGAGCCTATCATGCCCTGTTTGTAAGCAGGGATGAGAATCTGCTCCAATTGAGTAAGTTAGTGGATGGCATCTCCAGAATTGTAATTTGGGTTGCTTCCAATCCATTGTTTAATGGTGGCTTTATTAAGTGTTTTTACTTCTTTGAGGCTAACTCTGGGCTTAAGTTCCCCTCCTTGGCTAGCTTATTGTTTCATCGTACCTCAAAATTTTGTTAATATTTCTTTTTGGCACCCGTTTTAGGCCACTTATCTCACTCTCCACTGGAGGAAGTTTTTGTTCTATGTTTGACCTGCTTATCTGAGCCTGTTATCCCATGTTCTTGCAATGTGTTCTGTCTTGTTCAAGATCTATTCAGTTTTGCTCGGTGTCTGGTATTCTCTTGATATATCTATAACATTTTGCTAAACATTTCTTCATGTCATGTTAATGAAAAGGGTTAAGTGTACCTTTTTTTAAAAAAAAAAATTTTTTTTATTATAACTGGGAATAGCATGATAATGGTGGTGAAAAGTTATCGGATTTATGGGCTAAACAAGTTATTTGCTTAATTTAATATTAGTTTGGCTTAGTTCAAGTCTGGCACCCAGGACTGCTATACAAGATCCTTAAATTCCTACCCCCTACATACTTCCTCATTATCTGTTCTTATCTCTCCGACAGATCATTTCAAGTAAATTACAATAGCGCTTATTCATCCCTATTCCGTCAGTCTGCTGGTGTATCTCAGGGTAGTATCCTTAGTATACAGTATTCACAACTGATATCCCAACCCATCCTAACACTATCCTCACCACGTATGCCGATGACACATGTCTATTGTCAGTGAAAAATGATCCTTACATTGTACATTGTATCCCAAACCCTCCAACCCACATCACCACCCTTGAAGAATGGTGCCAAAATTGGAGAATTAAGATTAATTCCAATAAATCCCACCAAATCACATTTACCCTTTGTCGTAAACCTATGACCACTTGCCCTACAGTATCCTTTAATAATACCCCACTTATTCCTGTCGAACAGATCTGTTACTGAGGACTACATCTCGACAAACGACTGACATGGAATCCTCATACAAGACTGAAAAGACAGGAAACTGCTTGTCGATTCTGTCTATTACAACATTTACTAGACGAAACGGTCTAAATTGCCAATCCATTACAAAAGACTGATCTACATGACTATTATAAGGCCTATCTGGACATACAGAGTTGAGCTACGGGGCTCCACTAGAACATCAAATTCCTCCCGAATCCAATCCTTAATCCTTTGTCATAAATCAAGTCATCCATCAGGACCTCAATGTCCCATATGTTGCCGATTTGGCCAGAACCAGATACCATCCCTTTCATGATAAACTTCCCAACCACCCAAATCCACTTATTTCTAACCTGGCTTCTCATTCATTACCTAATATTCCTCCTAGACGTCTGAAAAGAAGTTGTAGTTCTATCAATGAGTAGATTCTCCACATGTTTATATCATGTCTCTGTGTCATCTACACCTGTATATATTTTTATAGAGTTGTAAATAAAAATAAATAAATTATTAAAAAAAAAAATATTTGTTGCTAAAGTATTACACACTTTTTTGCACTTTAATCTTCGGATCTAAAACTTTTTTTGCTGCTCTGTCCATACCAATATTCCATACTGGATAACAGACCTAGCCAAAATGAAATATATACTTTATACTTAGATATTTTTTTAATTTAAGGTATTCCTCAATCTATGAAATATATAAATAAAATTTTGAACCATTTTTGTTATTTCTTGTAAATCCCAATCCCATTTTAGGTTTTTATTGACATAAATTCCTAAATATTTTATTTAGTTTAGTGGTAAACCCACTCCTGTCTTTGCATAAAGTTGAGTCCTTGGAACATATTTGAAAATTAGGTTGCTTAAAAGTGCATTTTAGAAAAGAGATTGTAAAAGATAATTAACAAAATAGTTATAACAATAAATCATCACAATAAAATACCCTACCCTCCTGTGGCTCTCACGGCTCACCGGTTGGGAACCATCAATTGTTCTTAGTATATATCAGTATTAGTAATATTCACTTCGGATTTTTAAAATTACCTTCTTTCACTTTATATTATTCGTGTTACTCCTGTTATCTTTACTATTACTATTATCAGTGTAGATAAATGATTATTTTCACAATATATATAAAAACTACAGTGGTTATCATTGTCTAATTATTTTTCTTACTTATTTCTTTGTAATTTTTTTTTAATACTCTTTATTGACTTACTTATTATTAGTTACTTCTTTTACAATCATTGTTATTATATCCTATATTGTATTAACTACCCTAACTATATTTTCTTCAGTATATACTCGTATTATTAGTAACGATATGTGTCATTCTAATTTTACTTAGTTATTCCTAAATTAGAAAATTATTATAGTTATTATTATTATCATATTTCTGTATCTTTCTCTTATTATTTTTCATTTTTCGTCATATCTTTATCACTACTTCCTGTATACGCGACATATTTGAAATAGAAATATAGCCGTTAAACGGCTGGCCACCCCACTCCTCCACGCTTCCGCTTTATTGTTGCCTTCTGTTCAACCTTTACCTTTGAACAGGTAGGTGGTCCTGACTTGTTCTTTGCTCATTTATTATCATTTTATATCATTATTATTTTTTATTTATAATTATTTTTCAAGACATTTATTCATCTCTATTTTTTTTTTTTTTTTTTTTATGTTCATCTTCTGCACTTTTTAAACTGTATATTTTACCTTTTTTCAAAATTTTTACTCTTTCCATTATTACTTATTTTTTATTCTTATCATTGTTTATTCAATTTTATTTTATATTAATACTATTTTACGTCTTCATTCCTTTTATTTATATGTAATTTCTTATCACTTTATTTTTACATAATATTTATCCTAGCTTAAATTGCCTTGTTCTATCTTATTGTTGTAATATTCTCAGTTTTTTTTTTATCTTTTTAGCCCTGATGAAGCCCTGCAAAGTGGGGCAAAACGTCGGAAAATAAATAGTTGTGAACTATTTTTGTTTCTCTTTTGACCGCAACCCTGACCATATTCTTAAATATAAACTTTTACGGTCAACTATATATACATATATATTTTATATAAACCATTTCACTCTCCCTTGTGGGATACCATATTTGTCTATCTTCTCATCACTTATTTGACAATTTATACCATGGTATACTACGATTATCCAAATAACTAGTCATTCATAGTGATACTGCCCTGCGAATTTTCAACATTTTATCAATTTTTTATGTGATACTGTGTTAAAAGCCTTTGGTAGATCAAGATAGACTGCTTACACTTGTTTTGCTATATCGAGACGATCTGGAAATTTCATTGATCAATGTAGCCATGGTGTGCAGAGTACTCATTCCTTTACAAAAGCCATATTAAATTAAAATATTTTTTTTTAAATTTGAGTATATATTTTTTGTTTCAGGTGATGATGTGCGTTCTGAAGCATGTCAGAGGTTTTTTCGTGAAGGCCTTACGATCTCATTCACCAAGATTCTAACTGATGAAGCTGTTAATTCATGGAAATATAACATTCACCATTGCATTTACCAGAATTGCCTTCGACTTGTAGAACTGTGTGTTGTTAAATTATCTCAAGATTGGTTTCCATTATTGGATCTTCTTTCAATGGTTTTTAATCCAAATAACAGGTATTTACTTTATATATGTGTTTATTTGCATATTGTAATGTATATTGTTAAAATTAAATAAAAGTTACCAAAGTATTTTTTAAAAAATATTTATAAGTATATTGTTAGTTCAGGTATTAGTTCTGAGTTGATTAAGTTGATTGATTAATAATTCATATTGGTAAAGTAAATTTCATTTAGACTAGACTCAGTATTAATTGATTGAATAAATTATTCAATTTTTATTCTTAGGTTTCACACTTACAATGCAGCAAGACAGAGTGAGACTGTTCCGGTTGGATCTTCTGTAGTTGAGGAAGAAATCTTTGCCAGACCACCTGACTCTCGCACACCGAGAGGTTGGCTTGTGGATCTCATTAATAGGTTTGTATTAAACTAAGTATTTGTTTTTAAAAAACATTGTGTTCCGGTTAACCTACGGCAACCGAAAGGTTGAATTGGAGGGGGCACCATCAAACATCATGGCATAATAGCCTACTGGATATAGTAGCGTCCCAGGTGGCCAACAGCCAAATCTCACCTCCTCCTGCACTCTCTGTGAAGAGAAGCAACCCATGGATTGTACTAAAGTGGGTGAGAGCCATCTTGTCTTGAGAAGCAGTTCATCATTTTCTTTGTCTCTCATCAGGAATCCACCATGAGTGAGTAAAACTCTTGGAGTTGTTCCCAACAGTAGAGTGGAGAGAGGCTTAGAGATGCAGAGGGAAGAAAGAACCACGGAGTAAGTCCACCTACCAATAATTAACATGCACCACCACTTGGCAATCATCATCATCCCCATCAATTTTATATCTACAATTTCCATAGCCCTATCATTCAAAATTTTACTAACCATTTAATCACAAATGTTTTCTTTCGGCCACCCACTACACCATCCGTAATTTAAACAATAGAATTTTATTTCATTTAATCATATCTGGTTTTTTCAATTATACAGTCCACTTCAACCCAACCAGCAAACCAAAAATGAAGTGTGTCCGGCAATTTGGTTGAGGGCATGCTTCATACACATTGTTTAGGAAAAATAAAGACATAGGATTGTGGATCATTCATCAGTGAATGGAATCTTGAGATTACTTTACAAATAAATAATGATTATATTACTTTTATGAATGGATTAATATTTGTTTTATTCTAATTTTTTTTTTTTTAATAACTTATTGCTGTAATTTATTGCTCATAGTTTATTTAACAGTTTTCAGGCACATTTATTGACCTAACATATTATCTTACTATTTAATTTATTACTCAGTTTAACATATTTAATTACTTGTATAAAATATTTGAAGTTTTAGTTTGTTAATTTGTTTGTTTTGAATAAGGAATAAATAATTAATTTATGAATTTAATTTTTCATTCATAATTAATTCTTTGTATTTCTGAATGGAAATTTTATGAATAAAGTGTTTATTTATGCAACATGGTTGTTGTTCCCCTCCTCATTCTGTTGTTAATCTTTTCTCTGACAAATAATATTTTCATAAAATAATGGTATTAAATGTATAACATATTCAATTCAATAATAATGTTTATGCTAATCTTTCCTTTTTTAAGCTAAGATTAAGGAAGTGATTATTTTTAAAAGTACATATAAATAAATGTTTGAAAAGAGGTACTATATTTCTACAGTAGACTGTAGAATATAGCATATCCTCCTACCTTGTCTGTTAAGATTTCAATTATTATTATTATTTTTTTAATACATCTATGTTATTCCTGAATTATAGGCTGTTTTTAATAATTTACCTCAATGTATTAAGACTGCATTAATTTACATTTCTAATTACCTATTGTAGCAGTGTATTTAAATGCCTATTTTATTAAATAGATTTGGTGTCCTGGGAGGATTCCAGATCCTGGTTGAAAGATTTCAATCTGGGGCAAGCATTGCTGTTCCTGTAGTCCACGCTCTAATCAAGCCTTTTGGTCTTTGCTATGAGCTTCTTACAGTTCACACAATAGTAAAGTACCTCATGCCTATCGTGGTAAGTGAAGTTTTAATAACATCTTTCAACAATAACTTATTTTTTTACTTTCACCTCTATATTTTTATAAGTACTTATCCTGTTTTGAGTTTTCATCAGCACTATTGAAATTTTGAATAGGAAACTCCTAATGTATATTTCCTCTAGTCCAGCTAACAGTTCAATCGAAGTAAATTAGCTGCTCTCTTGTGGGATTTTACCAGCACTATGATGTTTCAATTAATTTTTACAGAACTTGTGACATTTACTTTAATATAGGAGTAAAGTGGAGGACATAAAAGCCTCTGGAGCAGCTGTTATAGCATTTTTTCTTAAGAATTTTGTTTTCAAGGAAACCGTTATTATTAAATATTATGGCTACTAAGAAAAATATAAGGTTTAATTCTTCATCAATAGAGGGTGGGCAACATGAGTA
>NW_027108234.1:491057-492228 GCF_000696795.3 Halyomorpha halys
TTTCAACTTTGTCCTATTGTGAGGTACAAGCTTATCCATCTAATAATGTATAAAAATAATTTTTTTGAGGTGCAAGGTTTTCATTGTAGGCCATCGTTATGCTGTAGTTTTTATTTTCCTTCTTGATACCGTAGTAACAAACAAGTTTAGTATACCTATACTTATGATATTTGTAATATCCAGAAATACCTCCTATTATTTTATTTAGATTATTTATAAATTGTGAGTTCACACCGGAGATAGCATTGCTAAAAACACGTGTTATTAACATTTTAATGCATATTGTTTACACCTGCCAATAACGCAATGTTATCAACTTTGCCATTTCTTAGAAAAATGTTAATAATACCTGATTTCATTAATACTAATTAATTGAAAATGTTTATAACATTTCACTTTTGACCTGTGTAAACTGTTGATTTCAAAATGTTATTACCATTTTTGTTACTAATAGTAATGTTAATAACATTTCATTATTGACCATTATAAACAGTAGAAAATCAAAATATTAACTACAAAAATGTTTGTATATAATATTTGTTTGTATAACAAAATTTTGTAAATAACAATGTTAGTGGTAAAACTGGTGTAATGCACCTTGTTATAAACTTTATCAAATTATTATTTTCCATCTCCTGGTTATCATTAACTGATTATACTGTGGTTTAATATTTGTTAATGATAACTGGCATTTGCTTTAGTATTTTTTCTTTGGTGGTACATATACTAAAACTGGAGCAAAACAGAGAAGATAAGCATGGTCCCTGCTCAAGGATGACTAACAAAATCTTTAAGCGTTGCAAATATTTTAGGAAATTGAAGGTAATTCGAAGAATATTTATGAGGATAGTAAACAACTATTCTCGTTGCACCAAAATTTCAAATATGTTGTTTGACTTTAACTTCCAATGGTTAAACAGTACTCATACTTAACAATGCAAAATTTTTCCTTTTTTAATCCCATTTCTGACTAGGCCTTCATACAATAATAGTTGAATACAAGACCTCACTTAAAAGAGACATTCACGAATGTTCCAAATGTACTGATAGACTTTTTTTTTTTATATTATATATTATCCCAGGTGGCCAACAGCCAAATCTCACCTCCTCCTGCACTCTCTGTGAAGAGAAGCAACCCATGGATTGTACTAAAGTGGGTGAGAGCCATCTT
>NW_027108234.1:492278-551801 GCF_000696795.3 Halyomorpha halys
AAAATCAATGAATTTAAAAAAAAAAAATCCTAAAATTAAATCTAGAATAATACATCTTTTACCTAAGGACCTCGGTTTGTTGTTAAGTATTTAACAATTATACTACAGAGAGCTAAAGAAAAAATCTAACACATAGATATCTGAACAAATAATACTACCAGTTAGTTGTTCATTTCTGTTAATTGTGTTTTTATATCATAACATAATTTAATGAATTTAAATTATTTTAGTATATTCATTTAATATTTCAGATAGGAATTTTGTTTTTTCTTATAAGCTTCATACATAGTACATTGCTAAAGTCCATGAAAATATTATTTAATGTTTTAAACATTAAATCATAGCAACAGTTTTTTTGGGATCACTAAATGTTTGAAATATATATATTTTAATTTCTTGATTGTGTATAATTGGAGTTAGTCTATCTTATCTATAACTTAATTTTGCTATTTATTTCATTTTATTTTCCAGGAAAGAGTGCCACAATTTCTAGATAATCTAACTGATGAGGAACTAAAAAAAGAAGCAAAAAATGAATCAAAAAACGATGCCATTTCTTCTATTATAAAATCTGCTAAGTGTCTAGTATCCAGAGTATCAGGACAGGAAGAAACAATTAAACAACTTGAAATATTCAGGTTAAAGATGATTTTAAGGTAACTATCAAGTTTAAATTATTTCCTTTAAATTGAAATTACCGTATTTGATTTTTCATTGTCTTAAAATGTATCAATATTGATTGGTATATATCAATATCTGTGATTGGTAATTATTTTTCTAAGATAGAATGATATAATTTTATGACCACTAATTAGGTTTTCATTTACTAACCTAGTATGTAGTTATATACTGCATTAATTAATAGAAAAGAGTTCCATAATAACAATTATTATTCTCTACACGGTCATCCTTTGTCCCTGATGGATAAAGAATGGATGGAGAATGATTTAAAAATTTGTATCTTACAGTTTTCCTTAACTTACTTCTACGGATTCTCAAATTATTCTTAAATTACTTATAAAAGCTATTCTATGTGCTGTACCATACAAAAAAACAAGAAAATATGTATAGTTGCCAAGACTTACTACATAACCTGAAACAGGAGAATAGTGAGGTATGATTAAACATTCACGTTTGTGACTTTTATTCCATGCTGATATCTCGTAAGTTCCTAGAAGAAACTATTAGCAGATGTTTTCAGTTGCTGGGATCGATAGGAAACCTACAAAATGAAAACACAAATCTAACTGTCAAAATTGAAGAAACATGAGGTGACTTTAGCAACAGGTTTAAAAATAGATATTTGTCTCTTAATTTTCAAGAGAAATTCAATTAACATTGTGAAAACTACTGAAATAGAATCAATGAGAAACCTCTGGATCCACCCTAGGAAAAACCTCATTCTAAAGATGGAAGTTAAGAAGGTCGTGCCTGGACATGAATAGGGATGACAATTTGACTGTTGAACATTTTTTTTTCTATCGGAATTAGCATAGAAGCTAATTAACTCTATTAAAATACAACAATAGAAACATTTCTCAAGTAGAAAAATTAATATATGGTTTAGAAAATGCTCTGGACATGGAATTATCTCTTTCTGTGAGAATGACCCACATTGATTGATAATGTGGATAATATTAAGTTGTATAAATGTAAATAAAAAACCTTAATTTTTCACATGTATCAAAATTGTTTTGTATGTTTATTTATTACTATTTATTTTTTCAGGCTTTTACAAATATCTTCATTCAATGGAAAGATGAACGCTTTGAATGAAGTTAATAAAGTGATTGCAGGAGTATCTTATTATCCACATAGGCATACACCTAATATGGATCCTGAAGCTGAATGGCTTACTCCAGAAAGAATGGCTGTAAGATTTTTTAAATAGCTACTTCTCAAGGTTTTATTGTTTTATTTTTAATTATCAATCCATGAGTAATTAAATTTTAATGGTTTGAGCTTCTTGGTCTTTGCCAACTGTTTTCAGTTGATGGTATATTTTTTTTAAATTATCCATTTTTCATTGCTCATTACAAGTTTTTTGCAATATCTATAACCTTTTGGATTTTGAAATGAATTTTACACATCTCAAACTATGATTTATTATTTGTAGAAATGGATAAAAGAAAATAGTGTCCTGCAAATTGTATTAAGGGATTCCCTCCATCAACCACAGTACGTGGAAAAGCTGGAAAAAATATTAAGATTTGTAATCAAAGAGCGATGCCTTTCTTTAGAGGATTTGGATAGCCTATGGGCTGCTCAACATGGGAAGCACGAAGCTATTGTTAAAAATGTTCATGACCTCCTCGCCAAGCTGGCATGGGATTTTTCACCTGAACAACTTGATCATCTGTTTGAATGTTTCCAAGTGAGTTGATTTTCCCTCATGCTTATGTGATTTTTGTATTCTTGAATTAATCTGAAGTAATTGTATTAGAAGAATTGTTCAAATATTTTATCATATTTGTAAATCATATCTTACTAAATTGATATTTCTTTTTTTAGTCTAGCTGGACAAGTGCTAATAAGAAACAACGGGAAAAACTTCTTGAATTGATTAGACGGTTAGCAGAAGATGATAAAGATGGGGTTATGGCCCATAAGGTAATTTAAATGTTGCTTTTAATATCTCCTCTTGTTGTAAATGACAATGTTGAAATACTACTACCAAATGTATAGTGATAAAAGTTAGTTTTATTTCTTATAATACAGAACCCTCTGATAGAAGTGAGGTTCAAAGTTTACCTCTTGCAATGGTTGATAATATCTGCAACTTTCTTGCCCAATTTTATTACCAAAAATGGGTCGATTACCTTGGTATTTTTTTGGGTTTATCTACATATTAATATTAAGATAATTTTCTAGTAAAGACCCTAAAAGATATATTTATAATAAATGTTAGTAATTCTTCCGAATCTCTATTTGGTATAGGGTTTGAAATGTTTCATTATTTACCACTTTGTACGATACCACCGAGAAGATCAAAGCCATTACAGTTGAATCTCCCTCGCTCCTTAACTCTATACCTCGATATCCCAAACTTATGTTCAGGAAAACATTACCCCTGTCTAATTCCATACATTAGTTAGAAACCTTGGAATTATTTTTTACCAAAACTTTTCCTGAAAACAACATATCTCGAAAATTTCCTTTTGAACCATAGCAACTCTCCTTAAGTTGACCATAGACCATAGACCTGTGCTTTACCTGATCGATGGCGAAGTATCGGCTCCACAACCAGCTAATACAAGTATCAAGAAGCCGACTGGGAGTTCTACAAAGCACATGTCTATCATGAACTCTATATTGTTCCGGCCCTTAAGCAAGTTAAGTGGACGCCTACCCGGAGTACTTCACAGCGACTATCAAACAGGCCACCGAAGCTGCCGTACCGAAGTACTGGTTTCCAGCCCGGTATCTGCCCAGATCACCATCTGGCTAAACTATAGGCGGAAGTAAGCAAGAAGACAATAAGTTGTAGACAACAGCAATGATCTCAATAGACAAGCACGGAAGCGTTGGATTCAGTGTCCCATAATTTACTATGTAGAACACTACAAAACAATGAATTCCCAGAACAGCTATATTGAGATGATTCCTGCAGCACTGTTCATTAAGGGTTCAAGTCGAGAAAGTGGTATCTGGATAAGTCTTACTCACCTGTGGAGTTTGACATCTGTTCTCTGCTTTCCACATTCCATCACCTTCCACATTTCAATACTTTTCTCTGTAGATATCGCTGAAACTGTTGGAGCCAAGTATTACTAGGCTACTGTGTAGTGGCTTATGCCGACACTATAGCCATCTAGAGTAGTTCAATGAATGCAGATACAGCTCTACGGCAGGTGGAGAAGGCTTGTGCGGAAATAAACAAGAAACTGGAAGGGCTGAATATTATAGTTAATCCCAAGAAGACCGAGTGTATTACTTTCTCCTTCCAGATGAACAAGCATCCTCTCCCTAAAGCCTATAAGGTGGCAAGGTACGAGAATAGATCTGGAGGCAGCATAGTATATCTCGGTGTCACCCTTGATAGACAACTTGCCACTATAATAATAAGATCAAGCAGTTTAGAACCAGGTCTTACAGGCTTAATCATCTGTTAACTTCACTTAATCTTTCTCTCCGCCTCAAATTAATGATTTACAAAAGTGTGCTGAGGCCAGCCCTTCTCTACAGAGCACCTATGCTGACCAACATATCACCTTCAATGGCCAAGAGACTCCAACAGTTTCAGAGCGGTAAAATGAGGCATACTTCACTTTCAAGACCAAAGACGAACTACATACATACGACAACCAAACTACCGACTGTGACAGAATTTATATCGAGGAGAAACATCAAATATTTGACAGCCCTCAGTACTGCATGAACCCATTATTTATGAAACTGACACTGGCAGGATGGCTACAAAGGTGGCAAATGCATACAAACAGACTCAGACTCGACTGAGTATAAGTAACTAAATTATTTGAATCAACATACCTGCTGAGCCCCATCACCAACAGATTTGATACAAAATACAGACTACCCCATCCCAAATAATCAAATTTCCTCAACTCCCTCTGAAATTGCATTACCAGAATGCAGAAAAAGAGGCTACCTCATTCTTTTTTTCAACATGACTTCATCCTCACGCACCCATGGGGCTTAGAAGAAAGAAAAAAGCTTACCTAACTTGGTTTGAATCAAATTAAACTTGTTAATTTTTCTTTACATTTAAGGAAACATATGTTAAAATTAAACTATTCTGATTAAAAATCTAAAATTTTGTTCATAATTGAAGAGTTATGAGAAAGGTAATTGTATTAAATGATTTTATACTCTTATTATGAAGAGTGGAATTACATTTTTTAACTTCTTAGAACTAACTCAATTTTAAGTTTTAGAAAAATATGCCTAGTAATAAGAAGAATGGAGTATTCAAAAATATTCTCCCAAGCTAAATTCTTCTAAAAAATTGCATGTTCTTGATTCGAATTTCTGTCGAGGTTTGGCTGAATTTGAAGCTAGGGAACAAAAAATGCAATTGCATGAAAATTGAATTTTCGCTAGTTATTGATATCTTCACTTATGACTTTATGACTCTAACTCAGAGGTGTGACTTATTGCTTTTGTTAATTTATATAATTTTATAATGGTATATTTATGTAAATTCAATAACTTAATTGCTATTTTAAAGGTCATATATCTTGTTTGGCAGTACAAAACATAATATTCTTTTATAATTTTTGTTTGTTATAGGTGCTTACCTTATTTTGGAATTTGGCTCATTCCGATGATGTCGTCACTGAAATAATGGATCAAGCCTTAAATGCTCATGTGAAAATTCTGGATTATAGCTGTTCTCAGGTAATACTTGTTATTTATTATGTGTCTTTCAGCACTTTATTCTGTATAGAATTTATTTCCTTCCTCTCTACCGAAGGTAGACATTTTTTTTTTTATATTTGAAGATTAAATTTTATTGCAGTGGATCTCTTTATAAAATATATTAAAAAATTGGAGCTGTCAGAACCCCTTTTACTAAGCTAATTATGCTGGGCTACTAGCTATACTTCCTTTACAATCATCTTGTTCTCAAAGATAATTTTATTATAAAAAATGAGATATATTTTGAAAGGTTTTTTAAAATGAATTTTTTTATTTTATTTTATTCTATAGGGCTGTTCTTATTCTTCTGGATTTGAAGTAGGTTCACCCTGGCACTGAACCACCCTCTTGTTGAACTTGCTGCTTCCTACAAGAGTGGGAATCACGTTATGATTTATTTTTATTGGCTTTCTGAATATCAATTTAGAGACCGTTAGGAATTTGATTGACTCGTTTAAAGTATTTACTTTCAAGAAAATTGGGCAGTTATTTCTATTTAGCTTACTTCCAATGGAAAAAGGGAAGAAATTGAGCCTATTTCAATTTTTAGGAGGTATTTTTATTTTTTAAGAATTTCATTAATCAACATTGCTTATTTGTTTTATTCTCCATTTTTTGGAATTTAGCAGATGCATAGTCAGATCATCAATGATCATTGGTATAGTCTGAATTCTTTTTCGACAATTATTTTTAATATAGCTCAGGACCATCGGATTTGAACAATGTATAATTGAAAAACTTTTCTTTTAACCTGATAAGACTCATTCGGGGCTTATGGGCCCTCATAATAAACAAGTGTATCACATTTTCATTGAAAAAATAGGCTACTGGCCAATGTCGAGGAGTGGGAGGGGCACTGAGTAAAAGTCCTGTGACAGCCTCTTGTTGATGACTTTTTGTTTAGATAATGACAAAAAGGTATCAAAGACTTTATTGACCTGATAAGTTTTACAGTTAAATTTTGTACATTTTTTAATAACAATTAATCCAGATAATGTTCTTTAAAAAAGAGTTTACTGCATAACTTCCACTCCAAAGAACTTATCTCTTCTTTCTGTAATTTTTAGTAAAATATTATGCAAAACCAATTATTCTATGTTTTTTTATTAATGTAAATTTTTTTTCTTAGGAAAGAGATGCTCAGAAAACAGAGTGGTTAAACAAGTGTGTAGAAGAACTAAAAAATAGTGAAAACTGGGTTTTACCAGCTTTGAAACAAATTAGAGAAATAGCTTGTTTGTATGAACAACCACCTAATGCAAATCAAAGGAGCCATCATGTCTGTTATAGGTATATTAATGTTATTTATTATTATTTTTTTTAAATTTCATATCCTATAGAAGTTATATGTTAATATGTTACTTTTCTTTTATAGGCAAGAAGTTATCAATAGGCTCCAAAATGAGCATCAACTTGTTATATTAGTTACTAATAATTTAACCAATTATATGGAGAAAGTAAGACAACTAGTTAAAGGTATTTAAAGATGCTTTTAATTTAGTATTGATATTTTATCTAAAATTTAATACTAATTGAAATACTTACCTTCTAATTATAAAATAATTTTTTTAAAATATGAGTGATATGTTAGATAGGGATAATTTGATTGTGATATTTCTGTTGTGGTTTCTTTTAGTTTTATCTGGTTAAACCAGAATATATCATACTCTTGGGCTTGTAGCAATAATTACTTACTACTGGGCATTACGGTCCTACAAGGCCTGCTCAAGGACTTTAACCCAGTCATTTATATCTTTTGTTTGTGTCCTCCATCTCCTAACTCCAAGCAACTTGAGGTCCTCCTTGACATCATCCAACCATCCTGCTCTTGGTGTTCCTCTGTATTCTTTCCACATTTCTGAGCCATCTGAGGCAGGCTCTTTTCCCAAAGAATACCAGGTTTGGTTTCCCTTTCGTTGCACAGAGCTTACATTTCTTCCTTAATTGCCACGTGTCAATTTTTTCTTATTGGCCCAAATATCTTCCTGAGTATTTTTCTTTCCCAGACATTGAGTCTCCTTTAGCTCTCATTTGTCAATACTCAGGATTCACTGCTGTAAGTAACCAGTCTCAGGATGGTTTCGTATATTACGAGCTGTGCTTTTTTGTAAGCGTTTTAAACTTTAAAGTTTTTTGTTGAGCAAAAAAGCTCTTGTTACCTGCAGACAGCCTTGCATTCACTTCTTCTTTCAATTTGTTATCACAATGTACTTAAAAGTGCCTGTACTTCGCAAACTGCATTCGCCAATCTACAAATCATGGTGTTTCAGATGTTGGTTCAGGATGATTTAAAATATTTGGTTTTTCCTTCATTAACATGAAGGCCCACTTCTGCCGCCTCCCTTTCAAACTCTTCAAAAGCTCCTCCAAGCACTGCCGTGCTTCTAGCTATTATGAGTTCGTCATCCACATATGCCAAGTATCCGCATAATTATAAATAGTTCCATTGGGGTTGGTTCTTATTACCCTAATAGCTTTTTCCAATGCTAAATTTGAAAAGGACAGGTGATAGTGGGTCTCCCTGCCTCAGGCCGTTATTTACTGCAAATCTTTTTGATAGCATTCCCTTTGTAATATTGTAGTAATAATAACCATATTAAGTTTTTTATTTATTCTAGGGACATATCATCTTAGAATAATACAAACAATACTAAGAGGACTTTAGAGCCTTATACCATCAAATAAAAGTACAAAATAATTAATACATAGCAAAAAAAAATTATAAGCTTATTTTATTAATAAAATAGAGAAAAAATATGTAGGAGAGTAGCATTTTTAACTGAGTGGATAGGAAATGATGGGATACGCTGGATTTGAAGGTAGGAAGGGAACTGGAGTGACGGATCGAAGCAGGAATGAAATTTCATAGAGAAGAGGATTTGATAAGAAAGGATCTGTCAAAAGATGCAGTTTGTTGGGCTGTTGTATAAAGATCATAAGACCCGGAAATGGGCTTTGCGGAAATGAACAGAGAATTTGATTATGAGATCTGAAATGTTTGATGGCCTATGGAATTGGATAAATTGGTGAAGGAAAGATGCAAGGAAATACTTATGCCGGTAGGAAGCATAAAGCCACTTCAACTCCTCATAAAAACAGGAAATGGAGATGTCTCTGGGGATCCCAAAGATGAATTGTACTAGATAATTTATATATCACTTTAGTTTTGTCTTGAGATCCCCATTAACTCTCCCATACACCTTACAATAACGGTCACAATAGGAGAATATTAAGGAGGTAACTAGGAGTATATGGGTTTCAATTCGAAACAATGATTCTTACGACAGATATAAATCATGTCAAGTAGAGCTACAGTTATGGTAGAAGGAAGTGTATGGCTGTAGCTGCTAAATTTACATCACTATTTTGTACTTAACATTGGCTTTAATATACTCATTGCAAGACGGTACCAATTAGACACATGATGAAATATTCAGTTCATTATATCTTTTTTGTTATTATTGAATTGTGTTCTTAATTTTTTTTCTCACAGTTTCAAAAGTTTTGAAAAAGAAAATTAATTATTTGTGTTCATTTCAGAGAGACCTGACCTTGATCCAAATGATTATTATCCAGACAAGAGATATAGTCATATAGCCCAAGTTCATGAAAGACTGAATTTTTTGCGTTTCCTTTTGAAGGTACTGAAGTATTTTAAATTTTACTAAATGTATTAATACATTTGTTTCATTCTTATTGTCTTAAAGATATCTTCCTTTGTTAACAATATGCACTTGTAGGTCTTTTTTGAGTTGTGTCACTCTAGAAATGCTAATGTGATATATAATTTTAACATATTTAAGTTAGAGCCTAGAAAGTTAAAAAAATATGTATCAATTATTATCCTCAGTTATATTTTTAAATTTATCTTATTTATTGATAAAATTAAAATTAAAAAGAATTGGTTCCTGAGCACGTTTAAGGCACATGTTTGTAGTTCAGGAAATTTCACCATTGGGCTCCAAAAAATATTATTCCTAATTTTTATTGGTCTTTCTTGGTTTCGTGTTTTTTGATTTTTAATCAAATTCAAAATGAACCATATTAACTACATAGGAAATAAAAATTTCTAACCTCACTACTTGAAGAGTTCCCTCTTAAAAGGTTATAACTGACATTTCTTGAAACTTTTCAGGTATATAAAAAAAAAAAAAATAAAAAAACTCTTACCTTTGACCGAATTAATATATTTTAGTTTCAGCCTATAAGACTCTCCATTAAAAGTTTTTGACTGATTCATTGCTAGTATCTGTCAGATAGGTTAGAAAAAAGTTTTTTTAGGATGAAACATTGCAATGTTTAATTTCATAGTTATAGCCTTTTTAGTGATTACCCTGTTATAAATATATTCATTTACAGTCTATGTAATCACTTAAAAAAATCTAAGAGAGCCGACTCTTATTGAAACAATATTTATATGATTGTCTTATACTATCCTACTTTTTTCTTATAAAGTATCTGTATCAAAGTGTTTACATAAGTGAGAGTTTAATAAAAACTTCGAAACAACATGATTCAAAATTAATGAGTGACGGAAATCAGAAAAGATATAATTCTAAATAAAACATTCCAGTTAATAATGATCGTATATCTATAATTATTATATCTTTGTATAGTAAATAATATTTTTTACTTCTATATTTTACAGGATGGTCAGCTTTGGCTTTGTGCTGAACAAGCAAAGCAGATTTGGCAATGCCTTGGCGAAGGTGCCGTTTTCCCGTCTGACAGGGAGGCTTGTTTTAAGTGGTTTTCCAAATTAATGGGCGATGAGCCTGATCTTGATCCTGCCGTTAACAGAGACTTTTTTGAAAATAATGTTCTCCAATTAGATCCCTCTCTCCTCACTGAAAGTGGGATGAAGTAAGTGTTTTTATTTTTATCTTATAAAATAAGACAGCTCTATCTGTCAATTACAATTTTAATATATTAACTAGAGATGACCAGTATTCGATAACTGTTCGTACTCAATGCATTATGCGAATATTTTTAAATGTGCTCACACAGCGTTATACATGGATTAGTCAAGTATAAAAAGTACTTGACAGTTGTATATACATTTATGTGTATATACATTTGATAATTGTTTCACTAACATAACATGTACCATCAACTGCCACCATAACAAGTGTGACAACTGTAATGATGGTAAATGCTGTCACGACTACAACTTTATACAGTTTTACAGTGTCAGTGCCTGTGACAGTTCACTGTCAAGTTGCTTCACTGACATTACATGTACTATCAACTATAGCATCAAACAAAGTGTAACAGTTACTGCAATGACTAAAATTATACAACAGTTTACTATCAAGGTTTACATGTGACTGCATATATTTGTCAATATGCATATATATGGCAGTTGCTTTTGTGGTTATAAACTAATGAATAAAACCTGCTTTGTATGTCTAATGTAGGTAATAAAATATATTCTTATACTCATGTTGAATGAAGAACTCAAATTTCTTTTTCAAAATTAAATTAAAATCTGTACCGCTACAACCCATGAAGTCAGGGATTCAGTACTTTGTAAGAAAGTACTGTTACTAGACCAACGGTTATGCAAGGAGGTGATTTAGTCTGAATCACGCTCGACTGCCAGATTTTTACCCTATTAAGGGGTACCCAATTTATGAGGCTGGGTGGACTCCAAGAGGGCTCCAGAACCCACAGGGTTGACTCATGGCTACAGTGTTACAGAAAACAATTTTCTGCCCAGCCAGATTCGAACCTGGGTCCTTGGAGTTAATAGCATCGTGCCTTGACACAATCCCACCACGTTCCCATCAAATTTCTTTTAAAATAGTAAAATTATGATAATTCTGATTAAATGGAAGAAATAGAAAATACTACTCAACGAAAGCTGAGTACTGTTTGTGCTCATCAATCATCAACTTAAGTACTGACCAAAGTACTGGTACTCAAACAGTAGAAGTATTTGAGTAAAATATCCTGTACACTAAACTTAAAGTACTTTAAGTTACCATGTCTAGTATTGTCAGTTTTATCAAAATACTTTTTTTTTTTCTTTAAGGTGTTTTGAGAGGTTTTTCAAAGCAGTCAATTCCAAAGAGGGTAAGCTGAAAATGAAGAAAAGAACATTTTTAATGGATGATGTTGATTTAATTGGAAACGAATATATTTGGAGGGTAAGAATAAACATATTTTTAGTATTAATACTTCTTCAAAAATTGAGCTATATTTTATTTTATTTGATCATGAATTTTATAATACATTAATATACAACAGGTTGTAACATCAAGTGGAGATGATATGGCAGCACGTGCTATTCAGCTGCTTAAGGAAGTGACTACTAACCTCGGTCCTCGCCTCCAGTCATCCTGTGTTCAGTTTCATCAGTCTTACATTAGTGAGTGTCTAGACCGGCTCAGGGCGCACTATGATACTGTTGTAATTCTAAAAGGAGGAACGCCTAATCCACCAAGGTTGGTATTATGTTGGTTTACAATATTTTAATTACTTTATATTACCTAATTATTTTTTTTGTCATGAAACTTATACTTTGGGTTAAGCAAATTTTGTGATAAGTGAATATCCTTATAGTTATAATTCAGTTTTATGGTTCTCAAAAGTGATTTATTTTGACAAATGAGGTGTCAAAAGAAAGGAAAGTTAAGGGAGAAATGACAAATTCCAATTTTAATTCTTAATTTCTTACTACAATCTTATATAATGTGATTTTAAAATGTTAGTGGTTTCATGCTTATCACAAGTTGTTTAGAGTTTTAGGTCATTTTAGTTTTCTTGGTTTATAATATCCCAATAGCGATGATGAAGTTCTATATTTCACTCTTAATAAGTGAGAGAACTACTAACCAAGGATCACGCTATTCCGCAGAAATCCAATAACTGGCCATAGTACCTTTGACGGTATTTAAAATATGTTTTAATTCCCATAGAGAAAAAGGGAGATTATGATATTTGGCCGCTTCATTATCTGTCCTGTGAGAACCTATTGCTTTCTCAACGATATTATTTTTAGTGGAATTATATATTTCGGAAAAATAGTTGGCAAATGTATTTGATATAATGGATGGGTTGTCTGTCAGTTTTCTGTTAACACATATAGTGTAACAAGAGTGATTTCTTATAAATTTGTGGACTTTATTCCATACATCAGCTGACGATGTAGAGGAGTTTATGGAGTTAATATATTTTTTCCATGACTCCACCTTATTTTGTTTAAACTTCTTTATTTTAGAGGGAATAAGTCTGCAGTTGTTTGGTCTGGAGGTTTTTCTGCAGATCAGTTCAGCAGATTAATAGCCTGTTATTGCTTATAATTTACCGACTAATGTCTCAATTTTTTTTTTTTTAAATCTGTCATTGGATGAATAGATTTATAAATGCAGAACTTTTGTAGATGCTTAAAAGAAATTAAAAAGGCATACCACTTGTTACTACATATTCTTCAATTGATGTTAAATAACTACTATAATGGTTATTACTTTAATTAATGAAGAATAGCTATTAAAATAAAGATAGTTTTGAATTTTTTTTTACATTAATTTCTTATTTGTGTATTGTTTAATTGGCCATGGTCCAAAATAGTTCATAATCCAGGAACTTGTTGGTACCATATTTGTCTGAATATCAAGGTTGTTTTGTAAAAAATCATTTTTATTGTTATCAGAAATATCCCATATTAGGGATTCAACATTTATGTAAGCCAAGGGATTTTTTCTATGGGTTATAGCTTTTATTAACATTTAACATTATCTACTTTTTGTTTATAGTTTCTTTTGTTATTTCATATTAATAAATATATTCATACTTATCCACAGTGTATATATGTATATATATATATTTTTTTTTCTTTAGGATAAACTTGGAATGTGTTAAGATGTGTAGAGTTCTCAAAGTTCTGAAGGAATATATTAGTGAATACGATGGTGAATTCACTGGTGAACGAAAATACCTTCCACTTTACAGGTACAAATTTGTTTTATGCTATATAAAATAATTTTTATAGATTTGAACAATCATTCAATATTTCTAAAATAACTAAGTTGAGGGGTCGAGGACAAGTGTGGAAAAAAATTTTACTTTTGAAGGCTATTAATATTTAAAATTTATTTTTAAAGATAGAGAGTTGAAACTTCATCATTCAGTACATCATATTAATGATGTCTACAGAGTAACATTAAAAATAATTAGTTTGTTCATTTTATAGCAAAAAAAATCTAAAGCTCAAATAAATGACATATAAACACTTGTGTCAAAGAAATGTGGAAAGAGCATATGACTTTCTTCTTGTGATTAAATTGAAGAGCTCTTAGGACCAAGAGAATGAAATATGTTTCCCCTAAATTTCAGGCCAGCAATCGTACATTTATATATTACAGTATTATAGATCCCTCTTCCGGCTCTCAGGGGCGATGGATTTTGACAAATTAGGTATCAAACAAAAGAGTATTTCATGGAGAAGTGATGAATCTCAAATTTTTACTGGAACTTAAATAAAAGTCAATAAAAAAAATGTGAGAGATTTAGGAACTGTGGTAGAGGTAAGTTGGCAGATCAAGGCAGTGCAAATTGTATTTTATAGATTTTGACACTGACATCAATACCCAAATACAGTACAACTAAGATGAGTTTGCCGGTTTGGTTAAGGAGAAAAAAGGGTGTGCATTTGCAAACTCTTGTTAATAAAAGAAGAACAACATTTGTTAATAAAAAACGATTTGTTGTAGACTTTATTCCTGATAGGATGGGTTCATTATCATATGGAGGGAAAAAGAGCATGAGAGGGCAAATTCATTTTAGACATACTATACCTTCCTGTGGAACATAAGTTGGTCTCTGTGTTTTAAAGCCATAAAATGAACTGTTTGAGATAATACATGGACAATCGTAAAACTGAAGTGGTATTTTCCAGTGGCGTAAAGTAATTACTTATTACGTAAACTGTTATATAAAAATAGTCAGTATGTCTGTTCCAGCAACCACTTCTGTCCGAAACTGTATGGAGTATGAATAGTATGAGGTAATAAATACTCCATAATATTCTTAGAAATCAACTCTATTTGATATAAGCAAGATTAATTTGTTGCTCTTCCCTCTTGGGTTGGATTATGGATGTATTTGTGACGTAGGCACTCTTGACTCCTTCCCTTGGTGGTGCATATTAAGAACAGTCAGTACATGATTTTTAGTGGAACTATATTGATGTAAAGGACATTTATGTTAATTATCATTTTATTAGGAACAGCAGTGACACATTTGCAAGTTATGCTCATTTATCTGGTTAAAATGAGATATTTTTGCTATTTATAAAAAAAATCTAAAACACCATAATTGACAAAATGTATGTATTAATTAAAAATATAGATTGTAATGTTTGAGTTTCCTATACAAAATGTGTCCCATATTTTGTTAAACATTATTTTACAAACTTTAAATAAGCGTCCTGAACATGAATTAAAACTTACATATTAGTTTCTCCAAAAGTGCAATATATATTATGAATTGTACTGCAGCTTGCAACATTATACTAATATTCTACTCACAGTTATTTTTTAATTTGTTGTTACTATAGTTTTCTGTTTGCCCTTTCTTAGTTAGCATGTTCAAGACGTTTGTTTATCTTCAAAAATGTTTTACACCCTTAATTAAATTTTTCCAATCTCTTAATTCATAGCTATTCACATTTTATTATTTATGTAATTTTATTTAGTAGTTTTTATTAAATAAGGCAGTATTATGTATATTGAAACTTAAAGAATAATTATTTAATTCTCATTTTATATCTAGTTGTATTTGATTATGTTTAGGGCATACAGAGGAAAGCAAGTAACATTATTAGTAAGATTTTCTCAACCTGGTAGAATATTGGATGACATAGAAATTCCGACTCATGGTAACGAAACAATAGGCATTGCTAGGAGGTTTATATTAAGGCGAATCAAAGCAGGTTCTGCTCAACATGTGAAACTTGACTTATATTTCAACGGAGATCTTTTGGATCCATCAGATGACAGAAAGCTTTTGGCCGATCTTCACTTTGCTGATAAAATTGTAACTTTATTATAATAATTATTTATTTTTATATTCATAGGACTGCTGTGATTATATAATTTCTTTATTAACGACCCTATAGTGATTAAATATTAGTATATATAGAACCTTAATCAAATTGTATAGCCTCATGAAGTTAGGGTTTTTTGTTGAAACATTAATTAAAATCATTTATTCAGATTCAACACAACTTAGATGGCATTGATTTAAACTACAAATTCTGGGCTCTTGTAACTTCTTAAATTCTGTTTAAAGAATAAACTATCTAAAAAATCTCCATTTTAACAGTTTATATTGTTTTAATCTGGTCTGAAATCTTAATATTTTGAGATAATACCTTAAAAATCTTATGGGAAGCTTATAGTTTAGAGAAAATTACTTCTTTGCAAAAATCTCTTGTTAACCCCGTAATAAAAGCAATTAGAATCTTATCAAACTTAACAACCCTGATTTTTCATCCTTCAGATGAAGTGAAATTATGTTTATTTATTAATAGTATAACATAATATTAAGGTTATTTATATATTACACTGAGGACTAGTAAATAACTTAATGTTTCTGTTACACTGTGTTTTTTCTCTTGTAAGCAGTGCTTAAGAAATAATTCATCGAAATTTTAAATAATTATAGCTCTACTTATACTCACAAATTTTTAAAATTTTACTTAATTATAATGGTTAATAATTAAGTACTCTTATTTTCTAAAGGTGGATACCTCATATATAAGCATGCTTGAGTAGTAATACTTACCTTGGAGGCTTCTAAATAGAACTTTATCTTTGTCTTCTCTTTACCACATTTTTAGGAAGCCTCCATTGTGTTTCCTCTAAAATATGCATAAGTATGCATGTGTAGTCACCTAAGTGAAAGCTCATGGTCTCAATGCTTTATTCAGATGTATATTTCAAAGACCTCTTTCCTGTTAGACATATTATATATTCTATTTTAAATATATTTATTGTGTCTAATCTGCTCTTTACTCTTATAGCCAAAGAATATGAAGGATTTATTACCTATGATTCACCAAACAGTATTATCTTCAACCAGATGGCTATTCCAAATATATTAATTAATTAAATAATTATCAAATTTGGTTTATTTAATTTGTAAAAAAATGTATTTTCTCATCTATCTTTAAATTAAATAGTTAGGAAAATATCTCAACGTTTCACTCTGTTTTTAGCTTTTGACAGGAAAGCTAAGTCAGGCTAATGCTAATATGGGAAGCTCGCCTGATAGCTCATCGGATAGCAGTACTGGATCTCCTCAGCATCCTTATGAGAATCCAAATTTAGAAGCTGAAAATTGTCTACCTGGTGTGGTAAGTATATTATATAACTATTATTTTAATTAATTATCATGAAATAAGTTTGTCAGTCCTACAACAGCCCTTGATGAAGGGCTTATGAAGCTTGTGAAAATGTGGAGGTGTTGTAAGATTGGAAGACATCATAAAGAAAATACTTCATTCCTAATTTTATGAATTTTATTTATAATTATATAATGTTCTTGTTAAAATATATATTTACATTATTTTAGATTTCATTAGATTCAGTTTATTGAGTAATGTTGCGATAGATGAATAACTAATATTTTCTTTCTTTATCATTTCTTTTTTAATTTTATCTCCTCTCTATTTTAGATTTCATAAGATTCAGTTTAATGAGTTATGTTGTGATAGATAAATAACTAATATGTTCTTCCTTTATCCTTTCTTTTATTTCTTTTTTAATTTTCTCTCTTTTAGTTATTATGGACTTCACATACTTAAATGTATTTTCCTTGAAATCATTTCTGTTTTTACGTAAAATAAAATATTTTTGTATATAAAATTTGTTTAAGGTGAGTATATTTTTTTTTTAATTTAAAGGAAAAATTATTTCAACCAACAAACATACAAAATGCTCAATGTTTCTGCTAATATTAGATATTTTTCTCCCAGTCCATACTGAGAGATTCAAACTTACAAGGTAGAGTTGGTTATAAAATGATTCAAGATGGCTCTGCATTTTAGCCAAAGGATAGATAGAGCATCTTGTTTGATGATTTAAATTTTTATATAATATTTTTGTTTTTTTAATGGTTAAGTTCGAAATAATAATAAAAAATTACAAATAAGATAATAAACTGAAATACTTAAAAATATTATTTCCTTCTCAATTTGCAGCTAATGTCCCAAAAATATCAGACAACAGCCAGCCTCCTGAAAGTGTGTGATTTGGCTTCATCCCTCGGCAATACAGCTCTTGCGCAAGTTTCATATTCTGTTTTAAG
Organism: Halyomorpha halys; assembly: GCF_000696795.3. Classification (NCBI taxonomy): domain Eukaryota; kingdom Metazoa; phylum Arthropoda; class Insecta; order Hemiptera; family Pentatomidae; genus Halyomorpha; species Halyomorpha halys. The sequence goes on from NW_027108234.1 coordinate 509,970, forward strand.
CTTATGCCCACCTGATAATCATACTTTAACTACTCTTCAGAATTTATTTCATGAAGAACCATCAACATCTTCAAATTGTGTTGATGTTGAATCAGCATTTTATAATCAATCATCTCCTCAAGTTCTGTATCATTTAGAGGCAAGTTTTTTTTTCTTTCATAATTAGTTGTTGTAGAAGGAATTAATTCCAACATTTTAGTAACCGAAGAAATCCAACATAACAATTCCATTGAGATATACATAATTTTTTACTTTTCAGGTTCTATATGCCATTCTAATGCCTGCTATTGATCCTGTTTCTGAAAAAGCTTTTGAGATGCAATTCAACTTCTTTAAAAGTAAATGTTGTAATATCCTATTGGAAATAATCACCAAAGATAATTTCATGTCTACTTCTGACATTGTTGGAAAAAGGTAAGATTATGGAAAGTTATAAATTTTTCTGATAGCAGTAAACTTATGCTTTCTGTGTTTAATTATAAGGAACAGGATTACAGTATCCAAGGATTTACAGGACACCCTGTGTTACATGCGTATTGTTATACATTTACTCATTCTTACAACACTGTTGGAACATATCATAATTAATAATCACTTAAGATAAACTTGTAGTAATAAGTAAAGAACTCTTTTGAGAAGAAGTTGCTCTAGCCATGAATGAATTTGGGTTCTATTTCAGCTTTAGAGGATTTTTATTTCATTATGGCACCATAGTTTTGCTTCAACGTTCACGCTCCAGCTAGATTTGTAGGATAGACTTACTTCCCTTCCCCTGTTAGAATATATAGAGCTTAAACTCATTCATTCTTTTATAAAATTTAAAAAAATATTAATTTATATGTATATAATTTTATTTATACATATGATTGAAAGAAACATTAATTGCGCTATGGGACAAATAATCTAGAACTAAAAAAAAAAACATTATATTTTTATTTTTTTATTTTCAATATTGGGAACTATTGTTGATTGATGATATCAATTTGAATATGCTATTAATATAATGGTTTATAACTCACTCCGACCCTTTCAACTTAAGGCCTCAAGGAGTTTTTCTCTTGCTGGTACAATTTTCTTGAAATTTTACATTTCTTTTTAAGAATTTAATATTCTTATGTACTTCTTGTCGTGTAGGGAGGCGAGTTATCCAACAGGTTACTAACGTTTTCTAGCTACAGTTAGAAGGTAGAAACTTATTCTGATGCCCTTGAGTGAATTGTTGTTGATTTAATTAATAGCCAAAGTAAAGTGAGATTAAATTGTTCCTAGCAATTTATAAACTCATGAAACTACTGACTAAGCTTCTACCCTGTTAGTGCTATTTCAGCTATAAATCATTAAATGGTCATGTTACCTAAGTTTATTTTCTCACTCTATGCTGCTTCCATTAGTTGCTTGCTGTTAGTTTTATTGTTTTGTACAGTTCACATAACAATAAATTCACTTATATTCAATTAAATATCTGGTTTTCCTTTGTCTATTTATGTTGTTAAATTTAATTAATTTCATTAATTCAAAAATTTATTTTATCTTTAGTTATGTATATTGGTGAACGGAGTTTTAAGGTCTAGAATTTTCTGCTGAAAACAGTTTTTCAGTGAAATAGGCTTTTTAGGCTCATCTGGTAAACCCGTCATAACCAGTTTTATAATTTTGTACTGGTTTTATAATTCTAGGTCTTTATATTTTTATTATGAGTATGGAAGTCACCATCATCTATTTTGTAATGACAGTCAGATTTCTTATGTGAAAAGATGAGCCACCATTTTGATCAGTATTGGTCAATAGGCAAAGTTTAGAGCACTTTGTTTTAGATTCATAATGATTTATTTTCCTTAGTAACTTATAAAATGCATATAGTTTTATCAAAGACTTGGCTATTCACAGGTAATGATTCGTAAAAATTGGAGGTTATTTTTTGGGTGATTCTTAACCACAAGATTCTTCTCACAGCTCCTACCACTTATTATATTATGCCAATAATGTTCGTTGAAAATCTGTTTTTTTTTTTTTGCTTGTAAATATTGTTAAGGATTGGCGAATTAGGTAAAATATCCGATAATTAAACTCTTCCCTCAAGATTTGAGCTTTTACGTTTCAAGATATGTGTAATGCATAACTCTAATAGGAAATTCATCTGGGACATCCATGACTTTTCTCCCAGACTACGGGGCCAATTTTAGTTTAATTTCGCCCCCACAGGTCACAAGCTACGCCTGAATGATTCTTAAAATTCAACATACTATTATTAGTTTTCAACTTTTTTTTAGGTTCTTAACAGCATTATTTAATAATAATCATTGTTAAATAATCTGCAGCATATATACTATTTAATATGTGTTTATTTGTATGAATATATAATATTTAATCTTTTAGTAAAAAACTAAATTAGGTCTCATTCACATTCTTATTATTATTTATAAATTCAGAAGAATATGAAATTGTTTTCTGTGCTTTACTTCTTATTTAGCATGTTTTTTTTTTTTTTACTTTTACTTTTTTAGGTATTTTAAGGACATAGCAGGACTTCTCCCTTAATTTTCTCTTTTAATAGCATGAATAGTTATAGAAATTTTAATTTAAGGAAAGCTTACTCATTAATTTTCTTATGATTATTATTGTTTTATTTACCTATTTTTTGTAGGCATGCTTATTTAACTGTACTGAAGATTTGCAAGCTTATTCTTTGTACAATTGGTCACATTTTATATATTATTGCCGAAAATAATATCCAGCAACAGCAACAAGGCAATACAAATTCATCATTGAATAATTCTACAAATAATACAACCCTTCTTAAAGAAGCACTGTGCAATATACCTAGCCCTACTACTGAGATTATTACAAGGAATGTAGCGTCAAAACTTGCTAGAGCTTATTTAGAAAAGGTCAGATTTCATTTATATTATTATTTACTGCATGTAAGGTTCTTTATTTTAGATCTTATATTTGTATTTAGCTATGATTCTAGGCCATAATCTTACAGGTATGAATTCATCCGTTAGTTCATTGTTTTTTCTTGGAGCAAAGTATGTTTAAGTATCCCTGCCACTGATAAATATATTAATATTTATGATTCATGCCTTGTTTTTACATTTAATTAATTTAAAATTATTACAAATTCACAGATTTGTGTTGTTTAAACCAGTTCTGTCATCCTTTTACGATTATATTGATATCTTTTGGAAATAGAATGCTTAAATTAATTATTTTTTTTTTTATTATTATTCAGTGACATGATTCTATTATTAGTATATATATTTTATTTTGTTCTATCTATTTAAATTAAAGAAATCATTAGCTCAATATGAATTTGTATTTGCTAAAGTTATTAATTTGTTCTAAATTAATGTTTTTTCAATATAAGATTTCAAATTGTATTAAGAATTTTGTGATTGATTATTTGGATGCATTAAGGTATATTTTATTAAGAAATATTGACGCCAAAAAGTATTAATTAAATTTTAGATATGTAGTTAAAGACACGTTTAATAATTACTAATTACTCATAATATAAATATAATTTAATAATGTTTCTTTTTTGTTTGTTTATTTTTTCACTAAGATGTTTTACATAATTTAATATTTTATTCTCAATTTTCCTTTTCCTAAAATAAAAAAAAAAGAATAATTTACTTAGTTAAAATACATTAGTCAATCAAATATTTGATATGTTGTCTGTGAGTTAGATTTATTTAAAGAATGTTGTACCTGAATATATTCTAGAGAAAGAAAAGTATTTGAAATTAGTTTAGAAAATAGATCGTTAAATCATATGGCATGTTCTCACACTATAGCGGCCTGTCTAAGCTGTGTGATTTCCCGCAGAAAAATAAGCCTGAACACATTCGTCAGCTCAAACTTGACATTTACGGCTGGTAGCTCAATCTATAAGTGACTATCCATATTTCCATGCAGACTCTGAGTCTGAATTCATGCCTGTTTGATCATGGCCATGGAGAAAATTGTATGTATTATTTTTCAATTTTATATTATTAACTTAAAAACAAATTCACTAGAATCATATGCCTGGTTACTTTTTTTATTTGGTCCTATACCATGTATATAAACTGTTTTACTTGTGTTGTAATGTAAGCAAATAAAACTTTTCTTTTCAAATAGGTTCGTCTAATTTAACACCTTTTAACGTGTGGTAAGAGGTAATTTTAAATAAATTTATAGTTGTTGCAATGAATCTCTTATGCTTTACCTGGTTTGCTAAAAAGGAGGCTTAACGTTTAGTCCTTATTGAGTTGTTATTTCATTATGAAATCCCTGTTGGAGACATTATTTGTTAGGTGGCTAAAAAACCACCCTTCTCGAGTCACTTTCTTGATGAAAGAAAGGGAACTAACCAAAAGGAAGTATATTGTTCTTATAATTTGTTAAAATGGTTGGCATTTAACATGAGATTTTTTGATGCTGGTGTGGGATGGAAAATTAGTTTTATTTGTTTACTAGCAGACCTGGCAATGTTTCACTATTGATAGATTTGGAGATGAATGTAGATTAATTGAAAGTTTGATATAAATTAATATATTTAATTAAAATTAAACATACATTATTATGTTTATTTACACACTGAATTAATTGCTTATTATATCTATCTAGTTTAACAATAATAATATACTATAAAACTGTAGGATAATAATATATTATAAAATATTTAGTGTCTCTATACACTTAACTAATCAGTTTCTGTAAAATTGTAATATTATGTCTTCGTTAATAATTGTCTGAATTCAAATTTTTTTTTTTTTTTGCAGGAATTTTAATCACCATTCAAATAACATATTTTAAAAAAATGGTATTTAAAGATTTCAGATGAGGCTAAAAACGAATATGATTTACTTTTTCCTTTAAAAAAAAAATTGTTGGCTGACTTTATTGAAGCCTCATAAGGATTTTAAAAATTTTTATGAATATTATAATTATTTAATGGTACCAGTAATATTTTTTTCTTATTCTTCAGAAAGAAACAAATCGATTAGTGTATAACAGTGTGAAAAAATGTATACTTTCTGAGCTACGCACCAAAAATTTTTAATTTTGCTCATAACTATTTTTTTAATAGAGAAATTGGGGATTTCTGTAGCTTTAAACCTTCCCATGACAACAGGGAACTTTTTGAAAAAAAAAAAAACAGCATGTAATTCGTCTAGTATTTCCAAAGTTTATTTCGGACAAACAGAACTATTCCCTTTTATATATGTAGACACTGTTGTAAGTGGTTTGTTACCATAACGAGATGATAAATGGGGTTGCATATGAAACACATTGTAAAGATTTAGGTGTTTAATTTTGTCTATATATCAATGTGCACTTTTAAATCATAGATTAAACAGTAAATATTTAGTTTATAATAATTTATATTGACTATACCCCTACCTTCATCTCCTTGATTAAATATCTTTGAGTACTTTTATGAAGAATTGAAAATGTACAATGAATGTTTTGATTTTTAAAAAATAATAATATTAAAATGAATTGATAAAAAGATCATATTTAAGCATTTTAATTACTTGAAAATATTTTTATGTTTATCAGATTATTTATTTTATCCATGTAGTAATCCTGTGAAAAGACTTCAAAGTTCATTTTGCTAGTGAGTTTTTTTTTTCATGATGAAATAATTTTAAGTAAACCTTAAATTATATAGCCTATTATACAGGATGTTTAAAGTTAAAAAACAGAAAATCAGTTATGGGACTTTTTTTATTCATTAAATTTTAAATGAAGAGGTCTTTAGAAGAAGGTTGTAAAAATATAAGAGGATGGATTAATATTATTGCATGATTTAAGTTTGCATTGAAATAAGAATTTACCTAACATTAAAATAAACGTTAAGGTTAATATCCTTTGGGCTTATATTTCTTTTGATTATTTTCTTATTTTGCCAAAATTAAACCTGTCAATGATATTTTTGTCTCATGATATTTTTTTTCTTTTACATATAATTTTATTAGGTTCAGAATGTTTTATTTAAAATGCAACCTGACATAACTAATTTTCCACTGCATATCGTTGGTTTAATAATTTCTCACATTATGTTTTAAGACCTTCCTTGGCTTGTACTTTACTGGCTCAAATTGTCAAGTGGCAACTCATATTTCAGGCTGGTATTGACCAGTGTAGGGTTGCAACAGTGAATTCTTCTCCATTAGGAGACTCATTTAGATTGGGGAGGGGAGAGATAAGGGTGATCATTTTTTTAATTTTTTTTATTGCCTTTATACTTCATATAGATCTTAAGTGTGCCAAAAATGTTTGTTGTTAGTAAAGAATGATTTTAGCATAATCCACAAATCTTCAAAGGCTCACTGAATTTATTTATTCAAATCACATGAGGTCTGTCCCCTTGACGTTCTGTACCAAACAACGTAAAGTTGTAAACCTTTTATATTAACAAATGATATGATAGGCCATTTATTTATAGGATATTTGCTTTTATTATTATTAGTTCATGAGGCACTCACAGAACTTAGTTTCACATTTTTGGCTTATATTATCTTGTTCCTTTCTTGCACTTTCACTTATATTTTAAAATTTAGAATACAATGTGTTACAGTTTTATTGTTGAAATGGCTTGCAATGCTTAGTTTATCCCTTCTTAATAATTATATTGGGTATTGACTTCATTTTTTAAATTTTCTGAGAATTGTTCATTGCTTTGGATACTCATTTCTGTAGTTCCTGCGTATATAAGTTTATTACGAGTCAGGTATCTATATTTTTCAGAACTGTTATTCTTTGATAACAGTTTCTATTTAATGTAAACAATATATATATTTTTTTATACCCTTTGCTTTTATTAAAGATAATTTATGGAAAAGAAGTAAACAATAAATATTAAATATTGCCATTTAATAGTTTCATTTTACATTCTTGTTTTATTGAAATGCTATAATTCGCTTTACAGTTTGGATTCAGCAATAAATGGAATGGATGGACACCTCCTGATGAGCTGTTGAGATCTTTGATGAAATTGGCATGGGCTGCTGCCGCAGCTGATATTACCCTTATTTCAGCTGATCCGCAGGCAATCCACGATGCTATAGCTCGTGCCACGCCAACAACATTTGATATATTAGGTAAATATATTTTTGTAAGAAATGTTTACAACAGAACTATTTAAAAAATCTAACACTCCGCCTGCATTTCTTTAATTAATTTTTAGAGTTGAGTTCCATGGTTTATGGCTAAATCAAATGACCTCCAGTTAATTTGATGAAAAGTATTTGAAATAATAAAAAAATGACAGCTTGTAAATTATTTTTTGAAAAAAATGAAAAAGTAAGGATATAAAGCACAATATGATTGTTATCAAACCTTGTGTTAGCATTGGGTAAAAGACTAGCTCATGGACTATTATATGTTTTAAAAATTGATTTCTAATACTTTGAAAAATACGTTTAGATGTTTTATTCCTAAAGTTTTTGTAACTTGTATATTAATCTAATAATTATTTAAAAAATATGTTTATTGAAGGGAATCCATTTGAACAGGTAAGGAAATTTAAATATTTGGGATCTACGATTACTAAAATAAATGAAATAGAAGAGAAAATAGAGGTGTGGAATATTTGTTATTTTTTAGTTATTTCAAAATTAATTAGCTTGTTCCCTCTGTTTAGAAACTTAATAGCTACAATTTAATAAATTAAAATGGGCATGTTAAATTGCTGGGTCTCTTATGAACAAATGCCTTCGAACAGTGATTCTCAACCAGTATAAGTTCAAGGATTACTAAGCCAGAAATTACACCATCTGTAGACCAGCCGGCCCTCGACTTAAAAGAAAGAGGGATCTTCCCCAGGAAAATCAGGTTGTTAGGGATTGAGAAGCAATCATAGTGAATTTAAAACCTTTCAACTAATACTCAGACACCAAAAAAACAAACCATAAAATTGTTCTTAAACCCTCACAAATATGTGCTGTCAGTTCTTTCTATGGACCACTGGTTGGGTACCACTGCCTTAATAATAAGTTAATGAGCACTGAGCCAACAAGTAAATGTTTGTGGAGTCACCAAAAGCTAGGTGGGATCATTGCATTAAGGCTGATCTTGTTGATTTGGGTTTGGACTGTGGGCGGTGGATAGATGTATATAGATAGCAATTGTACAATTATAGATACCTTTTAGTTCCCTTAATTTTGTATTTATTTATTTTTATCACCAGTTATAAAAATTATTATTTATTACATATACATATAAATGGTTGACTGTAAGATAATTTGAAGATAGGCAGGGCTGTGTTCAAGAGGAAAGAAAAAATAGTAATTAACTATTAATTTATTTTCTGCTGATTTTTCGACCTAAGCTGTAGGTATTCATCAGGGCTGTTAGGTGTAAGACCTCATGATGTGAGGGGTCCCTGTTCACGCTTCCACCTAACAGCCCTGATGAAGACCTACAGTGTATGTCGAAACATCGCCAGAAAATAAATCAATAGTTAATTTATTTATGTTTACATCGGGACCTGTCCGTGGTGTACTTTAGGTAACCATTGTGGAAAAGGGTGTGTCGAAATTGTGAGACTTTTCTGTCAAAGACATGCATATATTTTCTTTTTATTTCAAAATGTTAATTCCCTGGAGGGGCAGATCATGGTTAGTGTGTTAGCTGAAAAGACTATTTAAATTATTGCTATGATAACAGAAATTTAGGTGGTCCTTCATAATAAAAAATAGTGGTCGCTTATCTGGTGACTGGGTTAGAAGTCTCGCTGCTGCGGTTACTTCTGCGTTCTATGGCCGCTTCCCTCATCCATGTGCATGGTGGGTGAAATGGTGAAAACCATGAATCTTCGCCTGGGTTCACTTAACAGGCTGCTTCTCCCTCAAAGGCTGGCGAGCGTGTCCTGGACTCTGGAGTAATGGTAGGGGCAGGCCAGGTCCTAGCTTGCATAGTGCATAGCAATGGCAGCGTCTTCAGGGTCTACCGGTGTCTGCGGCAAGGGGGGCATCAGAAAATGAGACCCCCGACCTCAACTTTATATAAATTCAAAAAAGAACTGAAAAATTCGGATTACTTAAATCCGACAACTATTTTTTCTTCCCTCTTGAACATAGCCCTGCCCATCTTCTTCAAATACTATTTATTACATTTAGAGGAAGAAAGAAAAATCAATAAGAAGTGTTTGTGTGTTTTGATTAGCCTCAAAAACTCATGTAAATAATAATAATTTTTATTATTAATTACAGTTTGCAAAGAAGCATTAGAAGACTTAACAATAGCTCTTGTTCTCAATTCTTCGGCCTTGGGGTACTTAATGGAAGAAAAATGGTGGCAGACGTTTATTATTGATTTAGTGCTTCTGTGCAGCAACAGGTGAGTTTTTACTAGTTTCTAGTGTAATATAGAAATATTTGCTAACTTATTTGCCTTATTTTTTTTTTTTTTACTTTGTTGTCATAATAAATGAGTTTTAAGATTCCTTTCTCACTCGACTCTCATCCTCCTCCTTGGTTTTTCACTTACTCCTTTCCCTAGATGACTGAAATCTTTATTCTGTTATCCAACGCACTATATCTAATAACCTATTATAGCGAATTCCAACTGTATTTCCTTCACAATTTATATTATGTAATCAATGTTTTATTGCTATCTTCCTCAATTTGCTCACCATTAAGCTTTATTTTAGTTTCTAGTACTGGATTATTATGCTTATCAAACCAATTTCTTTGCTTTTAAAATTCGTAGTCTTTAATTATCTTGGGGTTCTAAGTTATTGTAAAATATTATCTCTTTTTTTTTTTAACTTTAGGTCGATAAGAATAGTGGCTGCAGAGCAATTTCTATTAATGGTTACCTTTGGAACATCACATAAACCATTACACTTTAGTATAATTCTTCTTTTTAATGTTCTACACAATTTAGTATTAAATTATGCAAAAAATTCTCATGAATATTTTCAGGTAAAATATATACTACTAGTATTAAATAATGGGTTTAATTTATGGTACTGATGTCATTAATACTAATATTTTTTTTTTAGCTCTTATGCCGATTATTAAATTTTGCTTATATGTATAATTGCCCACTTAATACAGCTGAAACACTTTTAAACCAGGAGATCAAATGGTTGAAGACTACGAAAGTTAGTAACCTACATTATGGTTTAGTGAAGTAATGTTTGTAAATTTTTAGTTATTATATTTACTTATTTTTAGGAACACGTTAAAGAAACAGGGTGTACAGGGGTTGAAGAGGCTGTTTTAGATGGACATTTAGGAATTGCTAAAGAACTTTTATCATTTATTTCACCAGAGAAAAAATTCCAAATAGGCTCTGATGAAAATGCTGGCATCAATCTCATTAAGGTTTCTTTTATTTATGTATATGCATTTATATGAAAATTATTGATTACATGCCCTCTTTTAAATTGTAAACTATGCTTCTTTTTTTTTAAAGTTACCAATAATTTTCAAATGACGTAATTAATTAGAGTCAAATAATTTCATTTTAAAACTCAACAGTTTTATGATTTTTAAGTACTGTTATCCTAATAGCCATAAGTTTCTTGAGATCTATTATAATGAAAAAAAAGAAGAAGAAAATGGAAATTTTGAAGTATTAAACACTTTAAGCTATTCAGACATTTCAAAGTGTAAATATGCTCCAATATGCTCCATTGCTTCAGATAATAATACAATTACTTTACATGATGTATAAAGCACATAATTGTGTATTTCCGTTTCTACTTTTAGGAGTTAGTTGAAGATTTTATCTTCCCTGCTTCCAAAATGATGCTACACCTTCAAAAGACTGGGGAGCTAAGCGGTGAGCAGGCAGTACCTGTTTGTAGTTCTCCTTTAACTCTTAGCTCGGCTTTTGAACTCCTTGTTTCTCTCTGTGATAACTGTGCCCCAAATATGAAACTTCTAGTCACAATGCTTACTGATATGTTTTATACAGGTTTGTTCAATTTTTTTTTTTTTTACAAATGTAAATAACTACTTATTATTTTACAAACCTTACATGGTCTTATCATTTAAAGACTCAATGAGCCAATAGAATTTAGTATCTTTATCTAGTTAGTGGTCGAATCTTAGGAAATGTCAGTATAAAGATTTTATCTCAAAGAATACAACTTGTGAACAGACTATTTATCCAAGATTCCTTGTGCTAAAAGAATTATGGCTATATTATTTAAATACTTTTCTTTGCCGAGTCACTGAATGAAAAATTTAGAAAGATTTTCACAAATTAATTGAATATTAAACAGATTATCTCTGATATTAGTAGATCATCCTGGTGAATTATATCTCTCAAATGTTGTACAACTGTTATCTATGCAAACAATGTGTAAATGGTTTCATCCATACAGTTGATAAAAAGTAAATGAAAATGATCGCTGTTTGGAATATACTTAGTTATCCCAATACAACACTAAAAATAAGGTTTCAACTGCAGTAAGATTTTTATAAAATATGAAATTGAAAATATGATTATGCTGATTTATGTTGAAATTTTTGTATTAATTAAAAATAAAATAATAACGATAATCCTTAGAAAATGATTTTAAAAAAAAAATCTTTCTTTAAAATGTTGATCATTTTTAGTGTTTTCTCTAGTGAACATTCATTTGCCATTGCTTTTACATACATTGAGTTAACAAAGTCTAAAGGTTGATTAATGCACCTGAAAACTTACTTAGGTTTCAAACCAGCTAACTTACTCTTTAAAAAAAAATTTTGTTTACTTTCTCTTAATATTATGTATAGTATTATGTAAACTCTATTTACCGATAGGATTATTATTATTATTATTCTTTATAATTCGTTTTTTAACTTACTACTATTATTGCTATTTTATTTCTACATTTTTTATTTATTCATAACTTCATTTTATAATTTTTTTTGTTTGTATGTGCGTGCTGGAAATTTTGACATCTGATTAGTCTATAAATTTGAATAAAACTTGTATAATAAATTAAATATTTGTGATGGATTACTGGAAAAGAGAAGTATTCAATTTGGTGTCTATTGGCAGTGCCGGTTCGATTCCAGCCTGGGGCGTAGACTTTTTTCAATGAGTGGCGGTCCCACAAAATGAAAAACTTAGACCCCCAACCATGGTTAGGCAGTATAGGACTCCAATGGGAGTCTTGGCTGAGGGGGAAAAAAAAAAGTATGAGATATACAAGAGTGGAATAGAGATGATAAAATAGATACTGTTAAGAACAAAACAGAAAAAAATTACAAAGAAACAAAAAAAAAAATGTAATGTAATTTTTTAAAAAAAAGAACACTGTGCTGAATTGCAAGTATTGTGTTTTTGTTAATTACTTTTTCTTAGTTTTTGTATTACATTATATTGTAGCAACCCAATATATTTGGGCTGCATTTTTCTCAGGATAACAGGTTGGAAAGAAGGCTATTAATGGTAGTATAATAGTTATGAATTTCCAGGTGTGTGATCACAATTAAAATTTATAAAATAACCTTTAGTACAACTGATGTGATGTGATAGCTCAAACTGTCTTCTTTTTTTTTTCCATTTTAGTGAGTCCACTAATACTGCCCTTCTGTTGTGTGCGTACCCATGGATCATATATCTGGTTTTCATTCAAACTGTTATTTTACGATAAATATAAATTTATCAAGTTTCTTGAGAAATTGCAGAGACTTAAAATCAAATTTATGTTTAAGAAATGTCTCAAGAACTTTAAAGTCTAAGCTGACATTAAATGGTGGAATAATTCGATTGTAAAAATGTTAAGTTTTTAGTTTCTTTCAGCTTCAATTTGTTTTCTTACTCATCAAAATCAAATCTTTGAAGAAAATATTCCTCCTTACTTCTGAAGACATTCTTGTGGCATGTTTTAATTTTTTTATGATTCATATTGAATTTTAATTTCAGAAAATGACGAAGGACTTCAGGAGTGGGATTATCTACCTCCTATTGGCCCTCGTCCAATTTCTGGATTCGTTGGCTTGAAAAATGCCGGAGCTACTTGCTATATGAATTCTGTTCTCCAGCAACTTTATATGGTTCCTGGAATTAGGATAGGTCTTTTAGCTGCTGAAGGTGCCACTACTGATTCTGATGACTTCTACAATAATGATAATGAAGTAAGACTGCTGAGGTCTTAATTTTTTTTTTTTATAGTAAACTGTATAAAATAATTTCTGATATTTTTTCTTTCTTTGTAGATTTTCTGAATAACACTTTTTTTTTTTTTTAATGCATTTATATACGATATAGATACTATTGAATATTGATGAAAGCCTTAAAACTGCCTTATAATTTAACTATTACCTTTAAAATTTCCTTATTCTAAGTTTTTATATAATTGCAGAGTATAATGAGCGGTAGTGGACCTGAAAGCGAAGAAAAATCGTCATTAGAAGAATCTAGGAAAGAGTATAATATAGGTATTTTAAAACAGGTTCAAGCTATCTTTGGTCATCTCGCTTACAGTAAATTACAGTATTATATTCCTAAAGGGCTCTGGAGACATTTTAAGTAAGTTGGCTGTTTTTTTTTTTTTTAACTTTACTTACCTCCATGATACAAGTATGTAATTTATTATTTGGATTTTTAGACTTCAAGGAGAACCTGTTAATCTTAGAGAGCAGCAGGACGCTGTAGAGTTTTTTATGAGCTTAGTTGAAAGTATAGATGATGCACTTAAAGCTTTAGGTCAAGAGCAAATTATGGGTAAAATATTAGGAGGCTCTTATTCTGATCAAAAAATATGTAAAGGCTGTCCTCATAGGTATATAGCCGTAATTTCTATCTCACTTTTTAGATACAAAATACCATTTTGAGGTCTAATAAAAAAAAATTTTTTTAGGTATTCCAAAGAAGAACCATTTAGTGTTATTAGTGTTGACATTAGGAATCAGTCTACATTGCAAGATTCTTTAGAGCAGTATGTAAAAGGTGAATTATTGGAGGGAGCTGATGCATACCACTGTGATAAATGTGATAAAAAGGTTTGATATTTCATGCAATTACTGTTTAGTTATTTTATCATTAGTAATAATAGGTTTTAGTGTTTAATATCAGTTGAGATGAAACGAAAAGTCAAAACAACACTATTGTTGTTAACGCTATATATACCCGGCCTGGGGTATCGACTTTTTTTCATTTTTGTGATTGCCTGTTTGGTGAAATCGAGCTAAAAACTGAGTGTGTACTCGCATACTTGTCACTAGGTGTGTAATGTCTAAGGACATCGTTAGTTCCCATCTTTACATCAGGAAAAGTGAAAAAGAGTTGTTGGCTGGTCCTTCCTGTATTTAAGCCGCACCAATCAATCCACTTATATAGAATTAGAGAAATCTGGAATTTCTACCTCACCCACCAGATAGTCTAGGCCTTTCTTAACTTATTTCGCTCCATGGCCTAAAAATAATTTTGCAGAGGATGGGGGTGAGGTGCTAGAGTTATTCCAAAATAAAAAGAGACCTCTGAATAAGGATTAAGTATTTAATCATTTTTCAGATTAAGATATTTATTTTTTTGTAGAGCGAGAATATATTGTAGGAATTATATCCTAAAAACCAGAATGTGGCTCATAATCAGTTGGTAAGGTAGAAATGTTGGGTAGAGGATTAGGCTTGTGACATCAGGTGTAAAGGGTAACAATATACTTGTACAATATTATTTATTAAATTATATTGTAGATAATACAATTTTATTTCATTGGTTTAACTTTCCAGCAAGAGCCTTCAGCCAGCCTTCCTCGACTATTCTACATTTCTAAACATTTTATGTTGATAATAATTAATTTTAGATTTTAAAGAGATAGTCAGGGTTGCTATTAAGAAGAAAGAAAAAATCTTTGTGACAAAGTAGATCTTCATCACAGCTGAATAAAAAGAAATGCAAATAAGGTAGAGTCAATGTAAGAGTAAAAGAGTGACCCAAACAAAAATGTAAAATAGTCATCTACCCGTATACCTTCATACCTCCTTTATATTTTTTTTTGTTTCTATTTCAATGTTAGATTTACTCTTCCTTCTTTGTATATTTTCATTGCAGCCATGATGGAGACCTCCATTAGTAGTAATTAAATAAATAAACAGTTGATAACTATTTTTTTCTCTGACCCTCTTCAAATCAACATGTGGTCAATCACATATATTAATCAATTTTATTTATTTTTTTAGGTTGTTACTGTTAAGAGATTGTGTGTAAAAAAACTTCCTCCTATTTTGACTATTCAGCTTAAAAGGTTTGAGTATGATTTTGAGAGAGTTTGTGCCATAAAATTCAATGATTATTTTGAATTTCCAAGATTGTTAGATATGGAGCCATATACAGGTTTGTTTGAAACATCAGATTTTAATATTTTGTAAAAATCAATTGTTTATTTTCACTTTCTTGTATGATTTTTTTTATGTTAAATTAGAAATTTTAATGATTTACGAGCTTCAAACAAAAACTAAAATAATAGTAAATCAACATTTTAGGATTCTCCTAGTTTTTATTTTATATTATGTCAGTATGTTTGTTCGAATAGGTGTGAAACGAAGACTCAAAACTACAAATAGGCACAGGAATGAAATTGGGTATGTGACTCTTCGCCAAAATGGTAGAACCGTTTATAATTAAGGGAAATAGGGTCTTCATAATGTTAGTTCCTATCTGATTTAAGGTTATTTGGGCCTGTTCCACATCCTAGTGGGTTTCTTTTTTCATTATATTGAGACCATTTTTCCTTGAAATAGGCCTTCTAGGAGGATCTCCCTGTTTAGAGATCAAGAGACATTTCTTCTATTACTAAATCCTCTGATTCGTTTTTCTATGCCCTATAGAATTTTTCGTATTTTGAAGACTTGTATGAACCTTCTCCCTTGAAATTTTCAATATCTTAGCCAAAAGTATCCAGTAAACACTTCCTAAAATTGTATTCTGTTTTCATGATTGAATTATTTAATTTTTTTTTTTTTAAGTTGAAGAAAATATTACAGATCATCAGAAGTAATGTATTGTGAAGGCAATGGTTCCGAATATCATAAAAGAATTAAAAGTGTCTGTTTTTTCCTTTTAAATAAGAATATTGACAGTGACTGGTAGGTCATTGGCCAAAGATAATGAAATAATGAATGAATGTTCTTTTGTTGCCGAAATTTCCACAAAGCTTATGAACCCATCTTCTCAGAGATGGAACATACTAGAAGCAGAACATTAAGCAGGGTCCACACTATGCCGCGGTAGGCCGGGCGGGCTAAGCCGCGTTGATGTAGACACCCCGGGCGACTTTGCGGGGTTAGAAAATGCCGGCCCGGGTCGTGCCGATTCCAACCCGCATAAAGTTGGTATAGATCAAAGGAAGCCGAGTCGAGGCGAACAAAAATATAGTGGTGACGTCCCGAGCGGCTACAGTTACAATTAAAATTCTAAAATTCGCTAGCCCTGTACAGCTGCCGTCCTCTCCTAAGGCTCAGGATAAACCAAAATCTTCTTTGACGTCTTTTTGGAGGCTTATTTAAAACGAGTATCACCACAGCCATGGCTGACAGCGACGTCATAGTTGGTAATCAATTTGAAAACACTTTAACACTTAAAGGACACTTTAAAAAAAATTCTAAAAAGTACTCTTCAACGAAGTAACCAGTCTTGGTGTTGAAACTAAAATAATAATAAAATAAGGTAGAAATAACCCGGTCGGCTTCGTTACGGTGTGGACACCGTGCCGGCCCAAACATGCCCGACCGGCTTAGCACGCCCGGGTCAGCCTGCCTGGCCTACTGCGGCATAGTGTGGACCCTGCTTTAGTCATTAAAATGTTAGGTTTTTGTTTTAGGAATATTGTTCACTTTTTATATATTTTCTTAATGTATTCATTTCTGTTTAAATATATCAATTAACCTATAGCTTATATCTACCTGTTAGTTGTTATTAATACCTTGTCAAGTATACGTGTTGTACCACTGACTACATGATAAAAGTTTTTTAAAAATAAAAATTATTACTCAAAATATAATATTTAAAATGTGTGCAATTGGGGGCAGAGATTAGTGAAGATGACATTCATGCATTCAAGTAAGGATTTACTTTAACAACATTATGAAATTCTTTTATTGAAAATTGGTCAAAAATACAACACATTCTCCATATATATAGTATATAGTTAATTTTTATAAAGTTCTGTATATAATATTATAAAGTTCTGTATATAATATTATAAACTTCTGTGTATAATATTATAAAGTTCTGTATATAATATTATAAAGTTCTGTATATAATATAATAAAGTTTTAGGGAAACATATTATATGTTATTTTCAGGAATATATTTACACCCTTTATCCACTTGTTTATTCCTTCAATATCTTAAAAAGTTTCAGGCTTCTCTGCCTATTATCAAATTCTTATTATTAATTTTTGGATATGTGTCATTTAAAATTAAAAACCCTTTTTCTATATTCCCAAATGAATATAAACCCTATTCTTTTTATTAACAAGCTTATTTTTGTATTATTCATTATTGCAGTTTTCAAACAAATTTGAATAAGTAAGTGGGCAGAAGGAGGAAAGTGCATTTAAAAAGGCAAATATTGTTTGAAAACAGCAATAATGAATTATAAAAAAAAAAATAAGCTTGTTAATATAAAAAAATTGGGCTTATATAAAAATGATATTTATTTTAAAATGACACTTTTCCACAAATAAATAATAAGAACTGGTTAATGTGCAGAGGAGCCCGAAACGTTTTTCAGATGTTAAAAAGATAAATAAAGAAGTGTATAAAGGGTGTAAATGGATTACTGAAAGTAACCTTGGAATAACTAACTTAGGAACTTAGTTTTAAAAGTACAACTAATTATTTATATTAAAATGTTTTCCTAAATTATTAAGAGTAAAAATAAGGTTATGCATTCAAAAGGGTTCTGGAGCCCTCCTGGGTTCCACCCAGCCTCCTTAATTGGGTAAAAATCTGGTGATCGAGCGTGATTCTGACCAAATCACCTCCTTGGACAACCGTTGGCCAGTAACAGTACTCTTACAAAGTACTGAATCCCCGACCCTTCATGGGTTGTAGCGGTACAGATTTAATTTAATTTAATTTAATATGAAGAGTGCAGATGAAAAACAATGGGAGTCCATTGTTTTCAAATTAGAGTTAGTAATGTCATTGACATGAATTAATGAAACATTTCAAAACAATTCCTCATTCCTCTAACAAAGTGCCTGGTATTAAAAAGAAACTAAATATAATATTGTTGATGAGGTAGACTTTTTATTTTTTTGAATAAAACAAAAAGTTAAAATGATAATTTTTCCTTTGTACCCTTCATATACTTAAATAATTATTAAATTTATTATTTCTACTTGTTTAATTATGTTATAGTTTCCGGCCTTGCAAAACTGGAAGGTGAGGTTGATTACGATGATAATGAAAGCCCCAAAGAGTGCACGAAGTATCAATTGACAGGAATCGTTGTTCATAGTGGACAAGCTAGTGGCGGCCATTATTATTCTTATATTTTACATAAGTAAGTACTTGTTTCAATCATTTGATTTTTAGTTTTTCCCTAACCAATTTTATTTAGTTGTCTAACCTTTCAGACTTATGCAACATTTTTATCTTATACTACATAATAGAAGTTTATCGATTCAAATATTCCAACTTTGCTTCCTAACAGTGATATCGTTTAAAATGCCTCTTAGAACTTTATTCATTAGGTGTATGCATCAGGCCTTCCCTTATCCAATGTATGAGGGAGTGAGACCATGATGATGTTGAAAGTGATCCATGTCTGAAGGGGTTTTGAATCATGAGAAAAGTGATGAAAATAAACTGATATGTTATAAAGGACTGTATATGAGGGGCTTTTAAAATACTATTTAGTTTGTTTGATATTGAAATTGGGAAAATTAAGACCTTTGCAGAGATGAATTTTGAATTGGATCTAATAAAACATGATGCAGTTTGGTTAACCATGTTGATGAATTCTAAATTAATGAAGAATTTTTGAGTTGTACTGCTATTGTATAGGTGAATGATATTAATGTGAATATAATGTGAGCTTTTTCTCTAATATCTCTTCTAACTAATTTTCAGGTTAAAAGATGGAACATCAAAGTGGTATAAATTTGATGATGGTGAAGTTACTGAATGTAAAATGGAAGATGATGAAGAAATGAAGTCGCAGTGTTTTGGGGGTGAATACATGGGAGAGGTAAAGTTGTTATCTCAAGTTGAGTTTCAGGAACTGAAGGAGTTGTTATTTTCTCTATTTGAAAAAAAAAAAAATGTTTTTCTTCCAGGTGTTTGATCATATGATAAAGAGAATGACCTACAGGAGGCAAAAACGATGGTGGAACGCTTATATGTTATATTACACTCGCCAAGATGACAGTGTAGATCTAGTCAATCATTTAAACCTGCTCTCTCTTAGTAATGATTTTTCAATATTTTATATTATATATATTTTTCAATTGTAGATTGTGCAATTTGGTAAAAAAAAATATATATATACTTTTGAACTATCTTACTTCTACAAATATGGAAAGGAGAAGTTAAAAGTAATTGCACATATGCATAGAATTAATCTTTTATTTTTATTGCTGTAAGTTGATTATGAGGTAAGGGCCATTTAAGATCTATAGTTTTTATGCTAACTTAATGCATAGCTCAATATCAGAGCTTCTACAGCTGCTGGTCATGAGCACGTCCACACTGAATTTTGATTACAATGTAAAATTTACAAATTTAGTAAATCCTACAAAATAACAATCAGATGTTTTATTATTTATTTATTATTATTTATTATGTGACTTTCCTCGCATTTGCGAGTTCAGACAGGTGATGGGGAACAAGTCTTATCTACCTTGCATATATCTTCAAACATTTAAAAAAATTTCTAAAACCTTTTTCTAACAATTCAGGTTGTTATTATTATTATTGGCCTGACAGACTGTGGAGGTCCAAGGCCTCGCGGGATGTACTAAGGAAATATATCGCGTGTTTCTTGACGTGGTTTTCATTGGGTGGGTTCGTCACTCTCGCCTATTTCTGTGAGTGCCACCCATTGGCTAACGGACCTCACAAATTCTCGGGGGGAGGCTATGAGTGAGTATTGTATAATTTTAAGCTTGAAAAAATCCCAGAAAGGGCTGGGGACTCGAACTTGCAAACAAGTTTGAAGACTCCTGCTGTATATCAAAGAAACTTAATTCTAAAATGGTTTATATATATTTTATAACATTTTAATAACTAAGTAAATTTTTTTATTTTACCAATCTTGCCAGATTTTTTTTGTCTTGAATATGCTCTGATTTAATCAGTCCCTTCTTTTCATGTCATATGCTTTGTTAATAGTGCTACTCGATTTCTTGTTATCTTCTACATTTTTCATCATTTATAGATATTTATAAGTATTAACTCCAGAATTAAAATTGATTCTACTTTCTTTGATATTTTAGGTGATAGTAATTCTGGAATTGTTAAAATGCCACCAGCTATTGAACGAAGTGTTAGAAGACAGAATATAAGTTTTATGCACACTAGGAACCAGTTCAGTGCTGAATATTTTCAGTTCATGAGAAGATTAGCTACATGTAGTTTGCCCTCCCCCAATAGGCAGCATAATGCTGATAAAGTGGTTTGTACAACATAAATTTAATATCATTTTGTTTTTAACTTTAACCTTATATGTTAAATTAATTATTAATTTTTCATTAATCCATTTAAAATCTGCAATGTTCTGAATCCCTTTCCTAATTAATACTATAAAATGTTGTTTTTTCTACTATTAATGGTACAGTAAGTATGGTAGTAATCGGTTGAAAAACAATGATTTTAAGATCTCATGTGTTAAAAATGTTCACTAATTATTTTTCTTTATATATAGGGAGATGGTCAGGGTTGCGGTCAAAACTCTCTCCCTATATATCTATTTTTACGGTCAACTATACATACATATATTTTTCTTTATATATCAAATTGTTTTAAGCATCATTCTTTATTTTCTGTTATAATTTAAAATCCTTGTTTCGACATTAAATCTGTTCTGCTTCATGTACTCCAAGCTCTGATCAGCTAATAAATGAAATCTCACAGACCTGTTTTTGTGAAGCAAAAGTTTTTGATGCATGAAGTTTTCAATTATGGTGTGTGTATATATAACAATGAATTCATGATGCCATGGTGATATTTTACATTAACTGTTGATAGGGACCAGAAGCTGAAGAACTTTCATTGCTGTCGGTTCAAATTGTGAGTAGATTTCTGTTTCACACTGGTTTCCACACAAAAAAGTGCCTTCGTGGTCAAGCTACAGATTGGTATGATGCCCTTTACCATCATCTTCGATCGTTCGCATCTGTTAGGTCATGGTTTACACATAACATACTTTTCAAACATCCTAACAGGTAAATAAAGAAAAGATTAATATGTGATATAACATTTTATTTCTCATATAATTTATAATTATTGATTTTCCACCTATTTATTTTGTAGGTTTTGTGAATATCTACTGAGTTGCCCTAGTACAGAAGTTAGAACAGTTTTTATGAAAATCATTGTTTTTTTAGCCCATTTCTCGCTGCACGATGGACCTTGTCCACCACCAATGGTCAATGCTCCAAGTCAGTTTATATATTTTATATTGTATTTTTTTTTTTTTTCATGTGTTATCAATGTTATCATGATAACTAATTTTAGTTTTAACCTATAATTTCATTTCATTTCAGTGTGTCTTTGTTAATTTGGATTTAAGAATCATGCAACTGAAGTCGTAAAATGATACCATAATTCTTATGATTAAATTTTAAATTTCCTGTATATTATGAAAAGATTAGATTTTTTTAAATTAACATCTCTTCTGGTACTATGATAGTTTAAAATAGCAGTTTCAGTTTATTAAATATTTTATGGGTATACTCTATTCATTTTTGATTTTTTTTTTTTCTAAATCTGTTCTCAAAATGATAAAAACTACATATGTGATGTGCAATTCTTGCATTTTCTTTCATTTTTATTGAATGTTAGTGTGATTTTTTTTTTTCAGTAACTTATAAGTTTTATTATCATTATATGTTAATAATATTAAATTTAATATTTTTAGTGATTCTATTCGACCCGAAGGCAACAATGAGTGATCACTTATTGATTGCTGTTCTCTCTATGCTTCAAAAAGAAGTTTCAGAACATGGACGACATTTACTTCATTATTTTTCTCTTTTTCACATGTATGCTTCTCTTGGGCTTGAAGAGAAGAAACAATTATTACAGGTGACATAATGGTTTTCTTTCTTCATGTTTAATTAATTTATTTAATATTTCAAATTTATTTAAAAACGTTTTGATAAATTCATCCCATTTGTTATTAATATATAATAAACACATACACATTAAAATCCCAATGTTTCCTGTTCTGGTAATTCATATTTCCTATAGTTTGTACCACCCAAAAAAATCTTAAATTCATCTAAAAAAACCCATATTAATTTTATGAAAAAGAAAGAGTTATATAATTTTCTACTAGACCCTATTGTTTATTACCCCATTTAACTGAAAATAAATTTTTGTCCCTACTACACTGTGATTTGTTTTACACGGAGTGTATAAACTAACCCTAAGTTATAATAAACTGATTACAATCAATCAACACAATAAATTGATCTAATAAATTTTACTCCAACATATTATAATATAATAATGATTTCTAGATTAATTTTTGTAATATTTTAATTTTTACCTAGTATATGAGTTAAATTAATATTGAAGTTTTTTCTTTATTACACTCTGGATTAACCGGCTTTCCCGGTTTCGGTTCTGACTAGGAGAAATAAACAGTATTCTGCTGTTGTTAAGATCCCTCTCATGATTTCTATTGTAATAATAATTTGCTTTAAAACTATTTAATAAGTATCTATAGATTTTTACTCATTTCTTTATGTTACAGTTAAACGTTCCTGCCACCTTTATGCAGGTTGCCTTAGATGAGGGCCCTGGTCCTGCAATTAAATATCAGTATCCTGAACTCACAAAACTGCATTGTGTCGTATCACAACTCATTAGGTGTTGTGATATAACCTCCAAAACGCAATCATCTCAACCAGTTAGTATTTCAAACATTATGATTATTTTTATTGATATTTAATCACTACATTTCAGTACACACAACTATTTTTTTTCGATTTAGTAGATTATTCATGAGAGTGACAAGCTTTACCACCATCAGTGGTTGGAATTAATATTTGACTGGCCCATTTACCTGGATAGTTCCCCTCACCTTTACCATACCTGTGTTAAATAAATATTGATGATTCTCAGAGAATTGGCCATCAGTGATGAGTTTGAAAAGAAACTTTAAAAACTTTAGGCATGCTCTCTGGCCAAATAATAACGACATAAAGCGTGTTTATCTGAACAAAATCACTTTTTAATTGAAAAATTTAGTCAATGGAATAGTAGGTTACATAAAGAGTAGATGTAACTAGGCATTAAAAATAGAGACATGAGTATAAATACCTAGTATATAAGTATAAATTACCTGACATGGTAGCATCAATTTATTTTGTAACAGTTGATAATTTAGTAAATAATTGTACATTCCAATCGTAATAGTAGATAATTAAGAAAAGGAGATAATGCTTCCTAGGGACAGATGATAATAAATAGACCTATCTGAAACAAACAGATCAGACTTTGAGGCCTCATAATTGGTATTTACTATGCTCTTGCTCAAAGAATAAAAAAAAATAGTTGTAGCAGAACAAATTAAATTAAAGTTTAAATAAGTGAAACACGGCATGGAGGTTAATCAAATTTCCTACCTGTGTGATTTCTCCCTTGCACTTCTTAGGTACCAAGAATAATAGCATATCAAGAAGGAAAGGTTGTTTCAAAACAAAAAGCCATTATAAAAACCCTCAGTTATCCCTCTGGAATATGGTGAGTGAGTGGTTTTTCATTAAGAGGGGTAGAAATATTTTTTGTCATTATCAGCCTCAACCATCAGGTTTTTCTACTACTAAGAGTACACTGGGCTGTGCCCCAGGAGGGCCTCTGATCTTACAGTCATGACTGATTCAACAGAATAAATAATTATCTGCAACAGCCTGATTCAATTCCAGGTCCAGAAGATAACACAGAACTTTTCTCTCTGAGCAACCCACAAAGTTCTTTGATACCATATGTAAACATAATTTGGTTTTAATTAATGAATTAACCTTCATCACTATCACACTAGTAGTTTATGAACTGAAACGGAAACCTTTTCTAACTTATTTTGTATTTTGAAGCCAAGAATTGAATTTTGAGCTATGAAAGCTGCAGTGGATACACTTTTAGTACAGATTCTTAAAAAAAAAAATTCCTTGTGAATCACTCATATGTATAACTTTGACCAAAGTTAAGAATTTATGAGAAGAAGATGGTGAGGATACAGTCAGTGAAGAACATAAATATAAACTTTTGTTATAAATAAAAACTTATTTATTAGTGGCAACGTTTCAGCCAGAATTTCAGGCCTTGTGTTCTTCACTGGTTGCAACCCCAACCATCTCCTCATTTATAAACATACACGGTTAACTATTAACTCACCATTTAAATATTTATTACAATTGATATATGTTATTGTACTTTATTATCTAGGGACAATTACCTTTACCTAATCCGTATGGAGAGACAAATCCAGGAGAATGTCTGATGCCAATTCAGTCACAGGCAGAAGAAATATTATTTGGAAGATCCAGGTAAAAATAATTTATTTTATAATAAATATAATTTGTATCTCTAATATAAAAGTTAAGAGTTTTTTCCTCTATTGGTTGCTGGACTTTTAGACATCTTCCTTAGAATATATATTTTAAGAAACTAATTTTAATAACATTATTCATTTATTGCAAAGTCATTTTTCTGGTAATACATTTACAGTATTAAATACTGTGTTAATATCTCTGGGATTATAATACAAAATAAAAATATCTGATGTGTTCCAATTTCCTTTTAATGTTCTATACAAAATTTGCTGTATCTTAATATTGGTCTGATTAAGAAGTTGGTAGTCATGGAGGGGAGCAAGTATAATTTTATTTTTAAGTTCATCTTTGTAAATAATTTCATTATCTTTCTAATGATCTGCTGTAATGCTCTGGGAATTTTATAATTTTGGAGTTGTGTGAAGGGTTTTCATGAGAATATCCTCTAAAAAACATGGATACAAAGTCTAATAGTCTGAATCTTTGTTCATACTTTTATGATTTTTTTTTTGTTTTTTAATTTAATTATCTTTGAAATTATTATATACATAATTCACCATTATTTTATACTTCATGAATTTTGCGCAAATAACAGTTCATTTTAGTTATTATAATTTTTATGTTTTTCCTCGAGTCTAATCTTGGGTGCACTCAACTCATGTTGCAGCTATGAAGTTACAGACAACAATAGAACCTCTTTCTAAATGACATGAGCGAATGCAAAGAACAAATCCAGGGTTTTGGAATAACTACAAAATTCCAGCTCAACATCTCAAGATACAAAAATTCTTCATGCTGAAATCCAAGATGAAGAAGAAGAAAGAGGATTTAACTGTGAAGAGAGGGAAACACACATTTCCCAATGTATATCATGTAAGCAATGGATTGCTGCAATTCCTTTGCCAGGTTGATTAGAAAACAACATCTTACTAAGAGTTAAACAATAACTCTGAATAAGCTTAAATACAGCCCTGGAAACGATAGCTCAGAAGAAGTACCCTGGATTGGCTTCAGATTTATACGGATGGATCAGCTGAATCAACCGTTAGGAATACTGGAGTTAGAGTTTACTCAAGAGATTTCCAATTCAGCATTGCAGTACAAACAAACAGCTATCCTCATCGCCTTAAGAACACTGTCTAGAAGGCAAGACTTGGATATTGTTCTCTTCACTGACTTAAGCAGCTATCTTTGCTCTTATATACACGCATGAAAGTCTATCAAAAACTGTTTAGAAATGCAAATCCCTCCTCCATGACCTGACACTCCAAGGCACTAATGTTGTTACAATGGATTCCGAGCTCTTGCAGTATTTCAGAAAACGAAGAGGCAGATAGTCTTGCCAGGTAGAGGGCAAAATTGCAACAACTAGTCCATCCAAGATCCCATGACTCAATAAAAAGAATGACAAGGACCAAAATTAAGGTAAACACAAAAAAACTTGGAAAAGGTGGAAGGGAAAAGATTTAAGTGTTTAATTTAATACAAAACCCAATCCCAGCTGACCTCCCAAGAAGAGATGCAATAAGCTCCTTCCACCTGACAAACTGACCACAACTACCTGCAGAATCATCTCCACAGGATGGAATAGGCCTGGACGCTAAATGTGTAATATGTGACCAAGGGAGAATGGATGGAGACCACCTTGACAAATGTCTTTCTCTGACTGAATTGAGGAGAAAATCATTTGCCAATGAGCATTTGAAAAAATCGAATTTATATTGGGCAGCAAGATTTCGAATGGTCGAACAACCAATGACTTAGTCATAAGAAAAAAACATTAAAGAAGAAGGATCCTTAAGTAAATTTCGTCAAAAGCCATTTTGATGCCACAGTCAACAGAAATCAAGTTTTTCGGCTATTGCTCACAGTGTGCCCAGTTCTTTTGATAGATATCAGGGTTCAGAACCCTACAAAACTAAAAAGAAGTATCAAAATTGGTGCCTCTGTTCAAGAGATAACCATGACACAGACTAATGTCATAAAATGCTTCTTTTTTTTGGACTGTAGAGGCTCCTAAGCGCACAGATCAGTTGAAAGCTGGATATTGAGAATTTTACCCAATTGCTGTACTTTCCTTACCTTGGAGGGGTTGTGAATTATTCTAATTCCCAGCTCAGAAATGACATTGCAGAAAATGAGCATTATGATTACGAAACATCCCTAAATAGACAAGCAAATATTTTTACTAATCACATTCCTATTTGGACTTTCTACACATTTTTATTAGACTATTATTTCGTTTCTCAATAAGCTCTTCAGTTTTCGTTACAAGATTGTGAAGTATCTCATTCCCGACTTTAATAAAAATCCTTAGAGGCCTGCATAATCTGTGTTAATGCTGAGCTACAACAAATCATAAGTACAAAGCCAATCTAAAGTTACATATTAAATTTGTAGAATAATGAAATTAATTTTTATCTGGCATACATACCGTCATGATCTTTACTATATTTATGTAATTAAAAAAATATTTTAATTATACAATGCTTTGGGTATTTGATTAAAAAAAAAATTATTTCAGTTACGTGAAAAAAATTATTGAAGACTGTCAAGTAACAGAAGAAGGTGGTAAAATTTTACAATATTGCTGCTGGGAAAATCCTCACTTCTCAAGAACTGTTTTAAGTGAGCTTCTGTGGCAAATAGCTTTTGCTTATTGCCATGAGCTGAGACATCATATTGATCTATTGCTCGGGGTTATAATGATGGAAGATTCCTGGCAGACACATCGGCTTCATAATGCATTGAAAGGTAAATACTCAGATTTTTTATAATTGATTTCAAATCAGAATTGTATATTATGAGGTTTTTATTGAAGGAGAGAATGGACTGGACCAAAGGTCTTGTTTTTTTATTTCTTAACATTTCTTCTATATTTATTAATATTTATTGTTATTCCTATAAAGTGTTCTAAATTATGGTTCCTATTCATGTTAGTAGTCCTGATGAAGACTTATATTATAGTTAGCAATAATAATTTATTCAATTAATAATAATTATTATCCAATAATTTGGTTGTAGTTATTGCTTTTTAAGTATTTGCTCGATATGTTAGCAAACCACTTCTGACTGTCCAGGAGCATGCTTAGCGTGGGTTATTCTTACCAAAAACCTGTAATGTGCATGCTGGACAGTCAGAAGAGGTTGTTGGAACAGACGTAATGCTAACTATTTTGACGGACTTACAAAGTTTTAATATTTTCTAATGGTTAATTCTCAAATTACAGAAAAAATTATATTAATAGAATAATTTAGGGTTAGACCAATATTCCAGACATACTGAAATTAAAATGTAATAGGAAACTTAGATAGGTGAGGTCACATAATACAAACATAAGATGGACTATAGGCCAAAAAAAATGGGATAAAGGAATGATAATATCCTTGAGAGTACTGGTTTGGTCTAGTTTCTTTACTCTTGTGAAATTTGAACATTGTGTGAAATAATATCATTTAATGACATTGTAAAATAATATCATTAAAAACCCTAAAAGTATGAGTTATTATTGCCATTGTATTTTTTTATGTTTGTACAGCTATTGGTCTGCATTTTGGTTCTCAATCATTAAAACTGTCCATGGAATGGGCTCCCTACCCCCACACCTCCCCCCTTCACCTGTTTTTTCATAAAAGTACATAATTGATATGAAACAGTTGATGGGATTTGAATTTAAAGATTAGCATAGTTGCTATAATAATTAATTAATAAACCTAAATAATTAGAATATCCAATGATTGCATCTCGTAAGTATTTCTTGCTGACTTATTAACCTTTTTGTATAGGAGTTCCAGATGAGAGGGAAGGCTTATTTGATACCATTCATCGCTCTAAAAACCACTACCAGAAACGTGCTTATCAGTGTATTAAACTGCTAGTAAATTTATTTTCCCAGTGTCATACTGCCTTACAGCTCCTCCATACGAATGAAGAATTTAAGAGAAAATGGACTTTATCTATAGAATGGTTACAAGATGAACTTGAAAGGGTGAGTTATTATTTCACTATGCTGGGCCATGTTGCTCATTGAGGTAAATATATTTAAATATTTATATTTCAAATTAGCATCTGGAATGTTCTGGGGATGTTAAGTTTTCAAGTTATTCGAAAAATGAATAGTATTCCATGAGACCATATGTAGAATACTTTAAAAATATTTCTTGAAAACATTGGTACTAAGTCCAATATCTCATATTTTTGTGAATACTGATCCAATTTAGATGAATATTTTTGTAAAGAATTTAATTTGACTCCTTGTAAGTTAATAAAATGTTCTATTAAATGTATACTTTTTGAGTTATGAAGAAATTAAATTTACTTTCTGTTATAACATTTATTCATGATTTTTCTCAAAGATGCACTATGTATGTATGAAAAGTTAAAAGACTTTAGATATAATATAATTATATTATAACTAGGTATTATATTATATAATATAATAACTAGTTTTAGTATTACAGTTTATAGAAAAAACATGTTTTTCTGATATTATGCATAGAGTGATTGATGCATTGGCAACAGTGGTCAAAATCCTAATGACTAAAGTCTATTAAAGACTTAAAACATAATATCGGCAAGCCCACTCGGACCAATGCCTAGGATAGAGTTTTTTGAACTCCGTGGCTCTGAAATGTGAACATTAGCTGAAAACTGGTCCCTGAAAATTTGACCCAATTAAAATACCTTCCTTATATTACCTTAGCTACTTTCAGTAAAAGTTAGGAAAGTAATAGTGTGTCTGTCTTAAATACAATATAAATATACTAATGAATTTTCCTTTTGTTCATTCTATAGAGGCCATATGGAACTACAAATGCCCAGTATAGTTTCAACAATTGGTCACCTCCAGCTCAGTCTAATGAATCATCTAATGGATTTTACTTAGAGCGATCAAATAGTGCTAGAAAAACTTTAGAGAGAGCTTGTGAACTTTGCCCTGAGGATGTAAGAATATTATCAATAAAATTGATAATTCAAATGATGATAATACTAAACAATTATATTAAATTTTTCATTGTTCTGAAATTTTTTTAGAAATTGGCTTCCTTTTTTGATCTATATTTCAGGCTTTATTCTATGCAGGAAGATTATTTCATTATCGCACATCGAAAATGAAAAAGGTGCAATTCAAAATCTCTGATGTCAACATGAAAAATGTTTATAGTTAAACTCCTATCGTCCTAAAGAGCAGCCAACTCTGAAATATCAGACTAAACCCATAGTCACAATATGTGTTACACTCTCTTAGCACTCCTGGGTTAAACATGACCTATGGTCAATATTCTTTTTTTAATTTTGCTCCTTTCATTCTGGATGTGCGATGTCTATCAATTAAGAAATTGTTAAATTGCCATAACAAACATAAAGAATAGAAGTAATACAGGCTCTGGTAGAATTAAAAACAATTTTGAACATTAGAATGTGGTGTTTGTAGGAATACCGTTCACCTTGTTCCAAACCCATTAGAATTCACTAACAAACAAGGAATAGGGCCTTAATTTTGTAGTGTAGGCTTTCAAAGTATTTTAACCATCATATCATGTTTTGTATATATTAATATTTCTTATCTTGGGTATAGGAACCTGACATAGATGATACGTGTGAAGAAAGTGAAAGTTCACAGAGTGAAGACGTTCGCCCTGGGCCATCACACCCTTCGCCTCATTATACACAACCTTACCAGACTCTTCGCTCAGGAGAAAGGTAAGCAATAATCTGAAGGCAATTTTTATTGATGAACCGTTTACTGTCCATTTTTTTCAATTTGGAACATGGCTTCTACAACTTTTTAACCATTTATCTTTTTATCAAATAATTTAAGAATTTAATTGGAATTAAATAAAATGTTTATTTATGTGCAAATATTTTTTTCTGTTTTCTAGTGTTAAATTAAGTCCAAAAATTCATGAAATGGTAGTTTCTTTAATCTATTTGATTTGTATTTCTTCCCTTGTGTTTT
Organism: Halyomorpha halys; assembly: GCF_000696795.3. Lineage (NCBI taxonomy): Eukaryota > Metazoa > Arthropoda > Insecta > Hemiptera > Pentatomidae > Halyomorpha > Halyomorpha halys. Next base: position 540,601 of record NW_027108234.1, read on the forward strand.
TAAAAACTCATAATAGAAGATTTTTTTGTTATTACTGTAATGTTATTTACTTTTGATTAATATAATTTTTTTATATATTTTATTATGATGCTAGCTGGGTTAGCATAAGTATTTCTTACTTATTATTGTTTTAAATATCATTGACTTATTAGTAATAAATTTTATATAAAAATTAATGTATCTCACTAAAATTTATTTTTTTTTACTAAAATAACAGACATTAATTGAACATGTAACTATTAATTCCATGATATAAATTGACTAAATTTTGAATTAAAAACATTTACTCTGTTTTGAAGAGATTTCAGCAGTAGTTTGAAGTATATAAGAATTGGGTGTAATTGTATACCATTTCTTTACCTTAAAAATAAATACATACATGTAAATTAAACAAAAACATTTTAAAACAATGTAAATAAAGTATACAATTATTTATTGAACTGTTGTATTAAATAGAAATCCTCTGTTGATTTTTTTTCACCTTCTAAATATTCACTTACCTACTTGTTGACACTTGAATACAATTAATTTAATGTTATAATCATGAGAGATAGTTTTGACCGTGGATGACTTATACAAGGAGAAGATGGTTTAAAGTTAAGGTTTAAGATAAATTGAAATAACTTATTTGTGTTATACTTTGACACCGTACCCCCCAACCATCTTCTGCTTGTATAATTTAATGTTAATTACTTAATTTTAAATTTATTTTAACCATGGTTATGTACTGTTTATTATTAGGACCTGTTCATTTTCAAAAATAATTGATAAACTTAATTGACACCACCCGGACTATCTTCCTACAAAAGTATAAACAGTTAGAATTATTTTATCCCTCTTTAATAATTAGAATTATCTTATTACCTTTATGATAATTAGAATTATTTTTTACCTTCATTTATACAAAATGTGCCAAATGAATTTTTATCCAATTTTCTTTAATTTTAATTAATGGATGGAAGTTCTACTGAATTTGAAAGTATAAGTAGTGCTGTTATTTACAAAATTATATTGAATATCACTTGAATTAGACTTTCCATCATTGCTCATGCTACTGAAATTCATTAGACAAATTTTAATATTTACAAACCATATGGTTCTATAAGAATTAGAAAAAAAAATACATGCAATTGAAAATCAACAATATTTCTCAGTTAAAATTTCATGATATGAGTTCATGAAATGTTATATCATATGGTTTTCCACTCTTAATTTTAAAAATGAAATGAAAAATCGCTTTGAGTTTATATTAAAGTTAAAAATATTTTGAATCAAAGAATGTAATATGGGATGAGCTATAATTTTTTCATACATCTCTTGTCATTTATGAATTTTAGGGTTCCTGGGGGGCCTCAGACTGTAAGAACTGAAAATGGAAGTGCATGGAGGAATGAAGAGGAACAGACACAAACTCCATCAACCACTACACTTCAAAGTTCGCAGAGTGGACAGTTCCAACCATAGACTTCTATTCGGAATATAGCAAGTCATATTTTATTTACCGTATCCCACTTTCCTTTCATTTTAGTCTATTGCATTTGTAAAATAATTTTAACCTCCTCATCCTTAGTGTATATGTACATTACGGAAGCCATTATACTGTGGAGTATGTCAAGTTCTACAGTTAGCTGTAGGATTCACCCACAGCCTTATGTATATGCCTGGAGCCCCCTGTGACACGTGTTTTTCGGTGCTTGTATAGATATCACAGGTTGTCTCTTTAAGACACTATGTATAAAAGTGGAAATGTTTTTAAAATGTCACATATGTGTATATTAATGTTGTTTTCTTAATACACGATTTAAGTAAAAATGCATTTTTCTAAATGGCAGCTGCGTGATTTTCAAATGTTGCCTGTGTTTATATTATATAACTAAGCGATTTTTAGTTTTTATTTATTGTCTATTTCCTTGTACCAAATTGGTATATTTTGTATACTTATGTGAAGTATGAAGAGTATATAGGACCTGTGATATATATGAATCCAGCTGAGCTTTGGACTATATTACTAAGCCTCATAATTATTAAACAGTCACGTTATAAAATTGTGATTCGTCTAAATAGTTCAAGGAACTGATAAGTTTATGTTTAAAAAAAAAATCTCTGCATAGCAAACGTTATTGTATTTCTGCACTGTTATATAAATTTTGTTAATGTGTATTTTGTTTGCATCTTGTTGACTATTTATTACAATTTGCTTAATATAAGTCAATTTGTATTTTATTTGTGAAGGTTGACTGATTAATGCCAATCGATGTCATACTAGTTTTTTAATTACAGCAAAATTGACATGTACATTTGTTTGCCTACCATGTGAAAAAAAAATAAATGAAGTATATATATGTATACATAAAAACATATATATATTATATATATATTTGGGATTTCTAATGTTTAACTGTTTCTAGCCCATCATTACCATTCCTATTCCTTGATAAACATTTGCCTTTACTTAAAATAGTTTTTAAGAATCGTTTAAAAGGCTCATAATATACTGTAGATCTATATATAACATGTAAGTAGTGAAATTGTGTAGTGTTTTTTATTTGAAAATTATTTCTTACTTTGAGATTGAAGTATTTAGTGAGAAATTTTAGTTTTTGTTATAATAAAAGTTAGTTTCATGTATTCGAAATTTTAACCTTCACATCATTAATAAAAGTGATTTCAAGTCAAACACTTAATGTGTTTATCAGGTGGCTGTGCCTGTTATTTTTTTAGCTCCTTTTAGTATTATTTTGCATCAGAGTTTCATATTTTCACCTCTTTTTTTTAGGTCAACCCATTTGTGAGTACTTATTAGGTACTTCTAAAGGAGAATAATGAATACAACCTTCTTCAGCTGATAAACCTAAAATACAAAAGTTAAAGATAGGTTTGGTATTTTTACACATTGTGTTATCTACCATACATATGTATATCTGGTTTTATGTTTTCAAGTATAACTAAAATTATAAAGACGGCTATAGGCAAATGTCATGCTCAATCTGAGACACATTTTAATTTTGTTAACAGTACAGTAGTTTAAATAGACTGGTCTTACTAACATTTTTTTAAAACCGATCAAATTTTTTTCAATTTATAAGAAAAAAAAATGATGTCAGAAGTTTGGGTATAGATGAACTATTGAATAAATCAGTAGATGGATCTTCATGTATACAATTGAAATAAACAAATATAATATACTGATGAATGGAGATTTAATTGGAAATAAGTGATAAGATTTTAAGAGTATTTATAATGATGAATATTATTTCCATTCGAGTAGGTACTATATAATCTTTTACATTTTCAATAGCTGTGAGAAATTACTTTATATGTCTGTATGCTTAATTAAGTATATTTCTGTTAAGGTTGAATTTTTAAAATAATTTGAAGTGGCTTATCTTATGCAATGGTGTTAAATCTTTGTTTTGTTAATTTTCAGTTTATTTATGTTTGGCTCTAATTTGATTACTATACTGAAATGCAAAGAAATTATGTACAAAACCTACATCAGGTCGGACCTTACATATAGATCCGAAATCTGTACTTTTAAAACCAAGAAGGAATGAGAAATCATTTTCGATAGGTATGCATGATTTTTGTCCCCATTAAATATGGAGATGATATAACAATTAAATGTACAAGCTCTTTAGGGAATGGACTGGAGGTCGGGAAGATTGAGGTTGGCCGGTCATGTTGCCACAGTGACAGATGAGCAGATTCCTAAGAAGCTACTGGAGGAGAACCTGGAGCGTTCCAGGGGTAAAGGCAGGCCAAACCTGAGGTATATCTTTGAAATTGGAAAGTGGCCGAACAGAACTGTGCCACATGGTGAAAGCTTTTAAGGAGTCCAACGACCACATCGATTTGAAGAACAATTGATTCATTGTTTGTATATTAACATTTTAGGACTCCCTTAAAAGAGAAAGTAACTTATGATAATTTTACTTAAAGAAGTTCTTACAAGAATCACTTTTTTTTTTTTGTCTGATTCTCCAATTCCAAGTAAATCTCAGATGGAATATTTTGATGAGTGATTAACAATACCTCTTTTTCAGTTTACTACCATCATTACCCTAATTTTTATTTTGGTTGTTTAACTTATAAAAAATGGATTTTTGAAAATTGTGTAAACAATATAATATATTTATATATGTATATGTAGTTGACCGTAAAAATTTAAATATAAGAAGATGGTCAGGGTTGCGGTCAAAAAAAGAACAAATAGTTTAAAACTATTTTAATGTCTGAGGTTTTGCCCCACTTTGCAGGGCTTCATCAGAGCTGTTCAAAGCGAAAGGTTGAACAGAAGGTGACAATAAAGCGGAAGCATGGTGGAGTGGGGAGGAGGTGGCCGGCCGTGTCGCCTTCTGTTCAATCTTTCACTATGAACAGCCCTGATGAAGCTCTACAAATTGGGGGGAAACGTCAGATATTAAAATAGTTTTAAACTATTTGTTCTTTTTTTGACCGCAATCCTGACCATGTTCTTATATTTAATATAATTTTTATATTAGATTTTAACCTTCTATTATTTTTCTCACAGCTAAAGGCTTCTTAGTGTTGTTGTCACCCCATATTAACACCTATTTCCTATGGTAATAATCCTCTATACCTCTGGGCTGAGCATTTTGTCCACCCTCTAGAAATCCAAGATACTGTTCACAATTTCAAATGAGTAACTTCTGAATGTAGCAGTGAGTGTTGGTGGCTGTAATAGATTGGCATGAATGCATTTGGTCTTTTTCTGGATTTGCCAATCCACTTTCTGTTCTGCTTCCTCTATTGCTTGATTATTGTTGTTATTGACTGGTACTACACTCCACCAGGGAGCAAGACCACCTGTAACCTCAACCACTGGTCATTGCTCAAGTTTCAGAGGCCTAGAATATACCAAGCTCCAAAGCCACACTGTCCACCCAGCACAGCTTAGGTCTTCCAACCTGTCTCCTTGTAGCTATTTATCCAGTGTCTTCCTCAGGATTTGATCCTTGGCCATTCTTGCTTGATAGAAAATAAACCAGAGTTGGAAGGTCGATTTTTCATTTCCTGGACCTATCAGGAAATCGAATGGAACCCCTCACCTGCCAGTGCTAAAGTGCCTCTCTAACTCTCTCTTACAGTGGCCTTACTTATCCCTTTGTTATTTGTCTACGATATCTATATGTATCATCTGCATAGGCTAGGATTTGAACTGACTTGGCGAGAATCGTACTCCTGACACCAAAATCATATTTTACTTCAGAGTGATCATTGGAACTTACCATCTCCCATCACCATCATTTCGTATAAAAATTGCATAGTTTCATGCGTCCTTTTGCGTAGACTAAGGAAACTAACGTTGTAGAATCCCTATACCATAACCTTTAAAATATATATTAATTGAAAGGGTTATGTTACAAATAGTAAATTTGTTCATTTTTTTTTTTTTTTTTTGGAGCTTGTTATGTTTTGAAGTGTACATAGCCCTTTCTACATCTAGGTATATCAGTTATTAATTGGATTTTAAGGTCAGAGTACACTAGCTAGATAGCCACATCTTTCGCACTTAAGATTCAAACAATCAAAATATGTTACATAGTCCCTTCATCCACTTATATCTTCAATTATTCTAGAAAGATTGGACCTAATAACAATAATAATATATTAAACTTAGTTTTGTTTTATTATTATCAATAACGAACCTTATTAATCAAAAAAGGAAAAAAAATACCCTCTTCCACAAAATTTAAGATTTTTATTATAATAAAACAAAATATAGGAATGTAGGGAAAAAATATGAAGAAAAGAAAATTTCTTTTGCGAATAATTCACAAATTGTACATTTCATCGTAAATTGTGTAAATATATAGTAATTAGGAAGTAAGCTAATTAGATTTTCTGAAAAATAAGAAAAAATTGAAATTGGACCATTATGAGCAAAGATACGGCATATCGGAAGTTTTTATTGTATTTGGGTCGGTTCCCTTGGAGACCCATTCACCATTTTACTAGTAATTCTATCAGAGTAATTCGAACACTGTACACCTCCCAGAACATTCTAGTTGCCAATTTTCCTACTTCTGGATAATTAAATAACCAACAAAGATCTTAATTGGGCCAATGTTAGTGAAGATTCATCGAACAATTTGTTTTATTGGAACTAGCCCCAAACTAGATAGGATATTTATGTGAGTGGATGGACCAAATATTATATTGTTTATATATAAATGATTTACCATATTTTACAAAATATGAAGGAGATGGTCGGAGGTGCAGTTAAAAGAAACAAAAAATAGTTAACAACATTTAACAAGTTAATTATTTTCTTAGTTAACTTCTATCAGTTGCGTACTCGCTTCGGCGGTACATATACTATCAGTTGCTAACTATTATTTTTCGTTCCTTTTGACCACTTCCTTCATATTACTTTGTATATGTTACGGACTTTCGATCCGGGTGATAATTAAGTTTAATAAGATGATTTTAAATTGGATTAAGTTTATTATATGATGTAATATTCATTATTAAGTGAAGTGAGTGAGCAGTCAGTCTTAATAAACAACAGATCTTTATTTTCAAAATGCTAGAGAATCTGTTGGGAAATTAAAATTTGTGGAAAACATCCAGAAACTAATTTTTGACATAAAATCGCATCAATGGTTTTATTTATAAATGGGTCAAGATTTAATTGAATAGAATGTTATTACACTGCTAAAAAGAACAGACAAAAACAGATTGGTGTTGACCTAATCATGTCACTGGGTCCTGGATTTTAAGCACTATCTATTTTTAAATACAATTATAAATTATCTATTCATATTGATCATATGTAAGTGTGATTATCGCACTGAATTTAATTTGTTAATGACTAAATTTTCGATCTAAATTATTAGTTATTTTTTTGGAAACTCTTATATAATTTATTGTATTTGGACATTTTAAAAAATATGTTAATACTATTAGATAATAGTAAATATAAATTTGTCTTGAAATAAAATTTAAAATAAAAACGAATTAACGGTTGCCATACTTGTTTTGAATCACCGCGAAATGAATAACTTGATTATCCACCGTATTATGTTGTTTTGAATACGAGTTTTGCTGGTTAGAATAGCGTGAATCAAATTTACTGGAAAAATGACTGAAGTTGTAAGTTATAGGTTTCAACTGATTCGATATTTTGTTTAAAATCATGTAGCTTTTGTAAAATATATGATATGTGCTTAGAAATATTTAATTTCTTAAAATAACCGGCGAACTGTTGTTTATTTCCTGGCTATTATTGTTATCTATTTACGACTATTGTTTTTTTATAAACATTTGGTCAATACTATTTTTGTGCTTACAAGTGATTTATTCATTTTAGGATGGTCAAAGACTAAGTTTAGGTGAAGGGGATCATGATCCTCACTTTGAACCCATCATATCATTACCTGAAGTTATAGTACCGACACTAGAAGAAGAAGAGACTGTTTTGCACAAGGTGTATGTAGATGATTTTCATGTCATATTTCTATTTTCTCTGGTTTGAATTTTTCTACATTTATGTTCTTGTTTAAGGCGAGCAAAATTATTCCGGCATGACAAAGATAGTAAAGAATGGAAGGAAAGAGGAACAGGGGAAGCCAAGTTATTATTTAATGAACAAAATAAAACAGTTAGAGTATTGATGAGAAGAGATAAAACTCTCAAGCTCTGCGCCAATCATTATGGTAAACTAACTTTTTAGATTAAAGCTCATCTACTTTAAGTGTTAATGACAGAATCATTACAGTTTTAATCATGATATTGATATTGAATCATATCTCTATAATCTGTTTAGTTTTTTTTGTGACTAATCCTTTAATTTTTATATTTATTGAAATTTGGAATAGTAGTTTTGCTTAACTTTATTTTAGTTTACAATGAAATGTGTGATTATAGGATTATATTTTTATCTCTTAAAAGTGTTTTTGAAATTTCCACTTTTATTGTTAATATACTTTGTATATGTAGTACATTTGGGTATGAAGATTGATGAATGATCGTGGGACTGATATGGAAATTAAAAATTAATGATCATTTCCCTACATTTTTGTTTAAATTCAAGTTCTATTGGAGGGTGTTAGTGATTAGCTCAGGTTATATTATGGCTGATTAAGAAGGAACTGTAAGTAGGTTCTAATCAGTATGTCTTATATTAAGCAGTACATTGCGACCCTAATTCCAAAACCTAACTACATTATATATTCTAAAAGAAAGTTGTTATTGAATCTTGAATTTTGATATATTTGTAATCTTGATAGGTGTTAGAAACAAAAAAAGTTCTTCAAAAACTCTCTAGTTAAAGACCTTCTTTTTTTGTTCATTTGACTACCTACATATATAGAATGCATCAAACTTCAAAATAAATTCAACACTTTACTCCAGGAAAAAAAAACAGATTAATAAAAATGTTTGTGATGTTTTAAATCCATTTTTCAATACTAGTTACTTTTTTAAAATATTAAGTGTGTTTTCTTTATGTTGTCATATATGTGATAGATTATACTGAGAAATTTTGATATTTGTTTTCACAATAGTAAAATGGAGTAGATTATTTGAAATATTTTAGGTCCCTCTATATAAGAATATACCTCCCCACCTTAAATTTGTTCAGTGCTCATTTTTATTTGCTCTTCTATTCATTCTATGAGGTGTATTTTGTAATGAGATAATTGAAGCATGGAAATAGAAAATTCTGTAAGTGCCAAAAAACTAGTTTTGAGAAAAACGAAACTTTTGTCCTAAAATTATGAAAAAATTACAGCTCTAGGAACTAAACTGTTCAAGATAAGAACTTCCAGTAGTTACCATTCAATTGGCACTGGTTTCTTTATCATCACCCCATCAGAATTTCATTTTTCATACTTCTGGCATTTACAGCCTTTTTTATTTCCAGCCCTCAATTCTATAGACAAGTTTAAAAGAAAATATCTCTTTAAGTTACTGTGTTTAATGGTCTTGAGGAGTTTATATCGTTTTGTGGGCTTGAAAATCTAAATTTGGTATGTCTTAAGGTTTTTTTAATAACCTGTAAATAAGATTTTGATTTCTCCTACTATTATTTTTTTTAATTTGTAGTTTTTGTAATACATATTAGTTTCTGACTAATATTTAAATACTCTTATTATTTATTTTATTAAAACAGTTATGCCAGACATGATACTGAAACCTAACTGTGGCAGTGATCGTGCGTGGGTTTGGAGCACACAGGCTGATGCTGCTGATGGTAGTCCAAAATCAGAAATTCTGGCAATGAGATTTATGAATGCTGATGGTAACTTTTTTTTTATATATGTAAGAAATTTATTTATAAGTAAACACAAATGGAAGTGAAATGAAAACTTGATGCTATTAATAATAACCTAATGTTTCATTTTATAATAATTAGATGCTAAACAGAAAAGTACTTTAAAAACTTCGTAGTTGAAACTTTTTTTTTTTGGCCAGGACTACCTGCATGTATAGAATGCATCGAACTTCAAAATACAAGCAAAACTTCTTCATGCAAAACAATGTTCATAGTGTTCTGAATCCATTTATCAATACTAGTTACTTTTTAAAAATAATCTATATGGGAACTGCTTCCTACATGGTTTATTTGGTGAAAATCCTGGGAGGATGGCTGATTAGGTTTCCCAAGAACATGTTTTTGGCTAAAACCTCTCATTTAATTCAACACTGCAATACTAATTATCAGTTATCAAATTACAGTTTTAGTTGATGACAGTCTCTACAAAATGGTGAGCAATATCACACGGTTTGCTGTACATCATTCCAATTTGATACATATGAAAAAATTTTTATTTTTTGGAAAAATGTGACAAAAATAACCAATCTTGTGCCATGTAGTTATTGGTATTAGTTGTCAAGCAGATAGAAAAAACCCATATTTTTAGTAATAAAGTTGTGCTGGAAGTGTAGTGACGCAACTAAAAAAATTTTAAATTGGCTTTATTATGTTAGTGAGCTCAAAACAGAAAGTCAATTTCTTAAAGTTTACAGTTGCCTCATTTTACTTCTGGAACAGTGATATTATCATTCATGAAGCATTTGGAAAAAAATGTTCATAAAGATGTGAACATAAAATATGTTCCTAATTTTGGATTATATAATAATCTATGAATAACATAAACTGGGTAAGAACATTACTAACATGAAACATAAATTAGATAACAAAATAATATGTTATATATAAACTTAATAGCAAAGAATCCACAAAATAATATTATATAGGTGAAACTTTACAAATCTTAATTATTAGGACAAAATGTACGTTTGAAAAATATGTCATTATCATCATCATAATCATTTTATCCCCTTTACCACTTGACAGTGTAGGGTTAAGATTTGTTGAGTCTGGACTAGATATCTCGTTCTTATACAATCTCTCTTCTACTCCGGTCCATATCCTGCCTCCTTAACACTCTCAGGAAATGGGCTGTCTTCCTTTTGGCCTTCTTCTCTCCACAAGTGTCTCATGTGTCTGCCAGGCAGTTCTTTCCTGGTGCATCCCAAGAAGGTGTCCAAAACACCTTAGCTTGTGCTTCTCTTGGATGCTCTCAGCTGGTTTAACTCCATGGCTAGTCCTTATGGTTCTGTTTGTATTCTATCTCATTGTGTTCTTTCTTCTTCCCTCCTTACAAACGCATCTCCATGAATTGGATCCTACTCTTGTGTTTCGAGGTGAGAATCCATGATTTGGGAGAGTAGGAAAGAATAGGGAGGAACGTCGATAACCATTTTAGTTTTTCTCATCACCTTCCTTTTACCTATTAAACCCCTTTGAAGTAAACTAAATTCTCTTCCAGCTACACCGATTCTCTGAGAAACTGAAAATATGTATAAACATTAAAGCCACATTTTGTAAAATTACCACAATTTTAATTTCAATAAAGTAGAAATTTTAAATATAAGGCACTTAAAATCTTTATAAATTGCTATAAACATTAAAGTAGTGGTAAACTTTAAATCAGACATACAAGGAACGTATTAGCAGAATTAGCAAAATAAACATTTAACAATAAATCAGTATTAGGATCGTAAATAGTAACAAGGAATAAGGCTATACCCATTAAAACAAATAAAATGAGTACAGTGCAATATGTTAGTAACAGGCAAGTAGAGGGTGCCTACTAGAAAATAGATATAATTTAAAGTGGAATACTGGAAGATTATTGATTGACCGTGTGTAAAGATGAAAGGAATATGGT